>NW_016157398.1:45908-87246 GCF_001687245.7 Rhagoletis zephyria
CATGGTATCCCTCGGTATTGCAATTTCAGGGAACTTATTCGTAAGAATATCCAACTTCCCACGACCAAGACACCCTGCTGCCCCGATATTGGTACCAGTCATCCGTAGTAAAGCTCTTTTCGCCTGAGTCTGTATGTAAATATGAAGAGGGGTAAGATCTAAAAGAACCTCCAAGGATGCGGTTGGACAGGTTCTCATGGCTCCCGTTATGCATACGCATGCCAGCATTTGTATCTTGGAGAGCACTTTGATTGCTCCAAGTTTTGAAGTTCTATCGGCCCAAACGATGGCTCCATAGGTTACCATGGGTCGTACTATTGTCGTGTAGATCCATCTCAGTATCTTTGGTGTGCAGCCCCAACTCTTACCTGCCATGGACCTACACGTCATAAATGATCTTACAGCTTTCTTCGCAGTTTCTTCTACGTGTGCGTTCCAGAGTAGTTTTTGGTCTAGTATTACTCCTAGGAATTTAACCTCTTTTTGGTACATGATGTTGGTTCCATCTAGCCTTATCGCTTTTAGACTATCAAGTTTGTATTTCCTTGAGAATGGTACTATAGTGGTTTTTGCTGGATTTACATTCAGCCCCACTTTGGCACACCATTTTTTGGTTACGTTCAGCCCTAGCTGGATTCTATCACACAGGGTGTTTTCGAATTTCCCCCTGCATAATATTACAATGTCGTCGGCATACCCCTGGCAGGTTAGTCCAGTATTCGTTAGCTCTTGGAGCAGTCCGTCGACGACTATATTCCATAATAGTGGAGATAACACTCCACCCTGTGGACAGCCCCTTGTTGTTCCGGCAACAACTGTATTATTCGTACAGGTTTGTATTTCTACCCTTCTGGTGCGGAGCATGCAATTAATCCAGGCTACGAGGGTATTGTTTACCCCCTGCTTATCAAAGCACTGTTTATTGCAGCATGTGAGGTGTTGTCAAACGCCCCCTCGATGTCCAGAAAAGCGCATATNTTACGAGGGTGTTGTTTACCCCCCTGCTAATCAAAGCACTGTTTATTGCAGCATGTGAGGTGTTGTCAAACGCCCCCTCGATGTCCAGAAAAGCGCATATAGCAGTCTCCTTATTTTCTAAGCTATCTTGAAGTGCGCATGTCAGCGCGTATAGGGCGGTTTCAGTAGAGCGGCCCGCCAAATATGCATGCTGGCGCGAATTCAGTGGATAGTTCAATAAGACCGTAGTCCTTACATAGTTATCTACTACCTTTTCTAAAGCTTTTAGTACAAATGAGGTCAGGCAGATCGGCCTGAAGGATTTTGGATGAAGTGGGTCCTTCTTTCCAACCTTCGGGATGAAAACAACCTTCGCTCTTCTCCACGCATCTGGTATATAACCCAATGCTATGCTGCTTCTAATTATTTTTAATAGCGGTCCAATCACGCATTCTAAGCCCTGCTGTAGCATGCCAGGGAAAATTCCATCCGCTCCCGGTGACTTCAGTGGTTTGAAGGTATTTACCGCCCACCTGAGCCGGGGCTCGGAGCATATTTCCTTAGCCACTAACCAGTTTCCTCTGCTTATTTTACTGCACTGCTCAGTCCGATCTGTTTCGGAATAAGATGTAGATCCTGGGAAGTGAGTATCTATGAGAAGTTTGATCTTCTCCTCCTCGCTCCCAGTGAAACTCCCATCACTCTTCCGTAGACTTGCGGACGAAATACAGTTCGTTTTTGCCATTACCTTATAGAGTCTTGTTGCCTCCGTAGTATCTTCTATGCTTTCACAGAAGGTCCTAAAGCTTAAACGCTTAGATTCCCTTATTTCTTTGTTGTACAGAGTTAAGGTGTTTCTGTATTCTGACCACTCCCCGGTTCGTTTTGCTCGATTGAACAGTTTCCGGACTATGGTTCTGAGTTTACTTAAGTTGTTGTTCACCAGGGTACATCCCTGGAGGAACGTACCTTACTTATAGGACAACTGTCTTCATATGCGAGTAGCGAATTCTAGTTCTTTTTCGTTCCTGATCTTCTGACCTAGCCCACGTTGTGCTACATTCAACCTCAGGTTGTGTTTGAACTTCTCCCAGTCTGTCTTCCTGGGATTTCTTAAAACTCTATGTATAGGAGGGGTTGCTTCAATGTCAAACCTTATTATTCTATGATCTGACATGGAGGGTTCATTGGATACTCTCCACTCTTTCACTAGCGCTTTCGTTTGNGTGCTCACCCCTTTCGTTGGTGTCACTGCTCCCCCATGCCTCACTATGCGCATTTGTATCACACCCGAGTATCAGGGGTAGCTTCCTAGCCTCGCAGTACTTCACCAGTTTAGTGACAAGCTCTGGTGGGGCGTGCGTGTCATCTCCTGGGAAGTAGCCCGATGCAGCTACGATGTCGTGGATGGTCCCGCTGATGTTGACTGGGACTTGGACCGCTACTCGATCCCTCGACAGGAAATCTGAAAGACATATATGTTTCAAGCTATTAGTTATTAACAAGCACGCCCTAGGATTCGTACACCTAGTATCCCAAATTACCTGCCTGTTCTCTACTGCCAAGCCTCTTATTTGGCCCCTGACGACCCAGGGTTCTTGTACCAGCACTATTCCCAGTGTAAACCTGAGGGTTGCCCTAGCGATAACCGCAGACGCGGCCCTCGCATGGTGTAGATTTATTTGTGCAACCTTAGTTCTGGTCATCGTCGCAGTTATTGGCGTTCATCGTCTTCGTCCGTTGTCAGAGTTTCGTCAAACTCTGAAAAGGTGGCTCTCTCCGAGTCGTCATCAGCACAAATGGTCAGTAGCCCGAGGTCGAAGTCGTCTATCCCCTCCATCTCATGAGGTAAAAGACTGACTTCCTCTACTACCGCGCTCCTAGCTGCTTCCACGGCTACCATCTCAGCCACCTCCTTCGGTAATTCCGAACCACCTGGTGGAGTATCTGGCTTGACTATCTTCGCCATCGGTTCCCTGCCCTTGTGCACATGCACTGGAACACTACCAAACCTGTATCGTAGGATGCAGTTTTTCTTTTTGATAGCGTCCAACGACCGGTCGTCAATCCCGATCGTTAGCAGTTTGCCCGTCTTCTCATCATTGCTCCTATAAACCTTCCATAGGTCGGTATGCATTCCCTCATTTTGTGCTATAATGAGGTTCAGCAGTTTCTGCGTGTCCACTCCTGCAGCTTTTGGTAGGTACGTAGTGATTACGTGCACCCTGGGTATGTTGTCCCCATCGCACGTAGTCAGTTCCGCACCATCCCAGTCAGGCAGTTTTGGGACAATTTCGCGCAACCATTCGGCTGATTCTGCATCCAAACAGTCGACCAGTATAAGGCCTGGCCGAAAGTGGATGCCGTCGAATTGGAGTATTGACCTCCAAACCTTACCCATCTCCTCCACAATGGCATCCTCAATCTTTCCCTGATCCTCCCGAGTGAGAGTACTCTCAGGGAAAGCCTTCGGCAGAACTGCCAGTCTAATGCGCTTAGTGGCGCTAGCATAGCTAACACCCGGCTTCCTGGCCCCTGCCTTAGGTTTTGGAGCCACTGTTTCAAGACGGCTCTTCTTCTTCTCCGGCTTTCCTTCAGGAGGACTACCACCCGTTTACTGTCACCGGGTTTTTCCCGATCTAGGGGTGCCTTTTTCTCCGGATTCCCCTCCGGAGTACTAGCTTTCGCAACCACGCCTGTGCTGTCACTGGACTTCTCCCGGTCCAGTACTTTCTTCTTGGCCTCTTCAGACGTTAAGCCTTTGTTTAAGTAACGCAGGTACCATTTGGCTCCTGCGCCACTCAAACCTGTGGCCTTTCTGACGTCCCCGAATTTCCTACACTGTCTGGTCGTCAGTCCAGTACTCGTCGAGGCCTGTGGTATATCATCTTTGGGTGCCGGTGTGTTAAAGACAGGATTATAGGGTGGGAGGAGGGAAGATGGGATGGGGAGGGATTAAGGATAAGGACGTCGGTGCGGTGATCTCGCATGGAAACCAGAGTGGCTAGTATCACACTTACCCAGCGGGCGAGGTTGATACAGCGGCATCAGGTCACCATACTAGCTTCCCTCTTGGTTCGTGGTGATATGACGGTTGCCGAAGCAGCCGCCATAGTACCACTTAAGCCCCATCCCCACGGCAAGGAGACCGACACAGATGGAGAGAAAATTTCTTAGAATTCCTACAATTCTCAACATTTTTAAAAATAAAAAAATTCTATAAATCTAGTATTCATGATTATATTGAATTATTGGGATTTACTAAAATTTCTCAAATTCACAGTTTTGAAAGTATAGAAAATTTTGGAATTCCACTCAAGTTATTAAAAATGGGAAACTTCAAGAAATTAAAAACTATCAAAACTCTAAAAATTTTAAATTGTGCTGATTTTTAAATTTATATGCACGATATATGTTGAAAATTTTTATTATCTTTCAAATTGAAAAATATCCTAAAAAGTACGCTAACGCAAAATTTGCAAAAACTTGCAAGATTTTTGTATAGCTGATCCGTGAGAGAGAACAGATAAAAATTAATTAGAAATTTGCTGTTGAGTGTCTTCTACTGGAAGAATACGCGAATACACCTATTGCAAAAACCAAGGTCTAAACAGCGCTGACTCCAACAATGTCATCCGGATGCGCTCAAAAACTAATGTCATTGACGAAATGCAAGTGAAGTTTACTTCTAAAACACCACCAACTATCACAATCGAGAACAGTTCCGGCAAACACAGTCCAAAGAGTGTTTCGAATGTTCCTTCCTCTCTCTCTGTTCAAAGTGCAGTTGATACGATCTAGGGATGTTGCGAATGTATAATTTTAGACATTCGCGGATGCGAATGCGGATGTCAAGTATTTTAAAGAAACAATTACATAGAATCTAGCATAATGGCTAGATCGTACTTTAAACAGCGCTTACAAGCCAAATCAGATGTGCCAGGTTTTTCTAAATTCTTTTTAAAAAGAATTCTTGATTCCCATACCTTTGACTGTTTCAGAATTTGGGGAATATGTAATTCAGCAGTGTTTTTCGATTTTAGTTTTTGAAATTATTTTTAATACTTTCTTCTGCGACTGGTTTGAAAATTTTGTGCTTATAGCACGCTAGTCCACCTAGGATGTGGCAAATAAATTATTATTTTCCAGGAATGAAAATTTTGAACAAAATTCTGTTGACAAAGTCGTAGCTGCCAGCCGAATCGGATCAGAATATTGTTATTTAAAAAAAAAAAAAAGCACCCTGTTTTTTATAAGTATTTGAATCGTCGATAGTTACGTAATTCTTATATTATTAAAGGTCACACCTATAGTTTTTTTTTAATTATTTGAGCATCGATTATCTTTATAGCCAGATTTTTATCATTTCTGCTGGAAATCCCTATTGAAGGAGCTTACTCGTTGCCTTTAAATACCAAAGAAGGGACAGTTTTACCACAGAAGCTTCTAGCTAGTTGTAAACAAAACTACTGCTTTTAAAATTTTTGCTAAAAATAAATTCCCCAAAGAGCCCCATTTGAAATTATTGAAACGAATATATCGAGCCCTAACCGCCAAAATAATGTAAGCGACATTTTTTTCAAAATTTTCTTTTTGATGCAGAAATATTCCTAGAGCATCTAGATACATTTCTGCTTCAAAAAGAAAATGTTGAAAAAAATGTCGCTTACGTTATTTTGGCGGTTAGGGCTCGATATGTAACATCAAAAGCAAATCACGAAAATTTGGTCAAGACTTACAGTGCACACTTTCTTCTTTTGTGTCTAGTAGTATTTTTAAGGTTGGTCTAAAAAAATCATTATAAAGAAAGAAACCAATGCAGGTATTTAGAGCACAGAGAAAGAAAATTTGTTAAAAATACTATGTTCTCTTTGACGTGCGTCAAAGGTCAAGTAGAAGTTGAAACTTGTGTGACTGCCCATTGATAGCTCGGTTATATAGCTTAAGAAATAATAGAGATGTTTAAAGACATGTTTATCAAAGTTGATAAATATGACATTTGACCAATACTTCCGCGACCACAGGCAAAAATATTGGCTACAATTTGCCATTTTATTTTCCATATATACGTTTTATCGGTGCAATTGTTAAAATTAATGCGGAAATTCCGCAGTTGCGAATATTCGCAACAACCCTGATACGAACAATACTAGTGCGGTTGCATAGTGCTGAGTTGCGCACTCATATGGATGACTCCCAGTAACCCAGTAGATAATTTCAGGAGTTAAAGCCCTTCCGAAAGGCCTTCCTGAGAGTCAAGAGGCCTTCCACTCTTTATCCTTTCTTTTTTGTATGGAGTGGCACAAATTGAAGGGCTTCGTCTTTCGCTACCCATGTAAGGCCTTCCAGAAGTGCTTTTATGGGACGTACGTAAGAAGACCTTTTGGAGGAGTTCTTTTAATGTAACCTCTTTAATTTATAAAAATCATAAATCTTTGGAGTATTGGTTTACATCAAATACATATGTGTTATTGTTAAGCGCTTGTAGAAGGCCTGCAAGGAAGCACTTTTTTCAGACCTTCTTGGGTAGGCCTCCTAGAATGGCTTCATTTAAGAAGGCCTACCTAAATTACCTTCTGGGAAATGACTATAATCGTTGGATTACAGAGCTCTTACACGGAATGTATTTGCATATGAGTAAAAATCTCTCAAGTGGGCCACCTAAAATTGGACGGTCAAGATTTTTTCGCACAAATCACTTTATTCGGTTTACAACCATACAAAAAAATATAATTTGAAAATCGAAGTTTTACAAGAGTTATTGTTATTAACTTTTTTTTGATGAATTTAGTAATTATTTATTATCCACTGATTCATAACATGTTTCTTGCTAATTTTTGCCACGATAATAGTTAATTAGACACGCTTCAGCCTGGTTGTTTAAATTTTTCAAATAATCATTATTTTGTATAAATTTTTTATTTTTTTTAATTTTTAAAAAGAAATGGAAATATTTATTACTTCTCGAATTATTCGTTTACATTGAATATCAATCCTTATTCTATATCTAATACATTATTTAAAAGAAAAAAGCACGGAAACTTGCACGGAGTCGCTAGTTATTAATTTTATTCGCTCCTGCCACGGGTGCTTTTGCAAAAAAAAATTTAATTTATTTATAAACATAAGCATAGATTATTTAGTACAATCTTTTTTAAAGTTGTATACATAAATGAGTACATACATAACATGCATATTTATATATACACGTATGTATGTACATATGTATACATACATGTATTTTGTCTTTACAGAGAAAAATAAATAAAGAGGATAGTATAATCGTTTGTGCCGCAGAAGCAAAAAACAACTAAGCACTTTTTAACACCCCCAAAATAGTTTGCTACTTGTAGCAGTTATGCTGTATACCTGAACGAAATATAATCCTTGGTGAAAAAATGTATTTGTGGATTGTTGTTCAAGAACATATCGATGGCTGAGTGGAAGATCGACCTATCTCGGCAGCCAATTCAAAAACGCCCTATCTCAGAAAACGTTTCAAAAACGCCCCATTTCAAAATTTTATTGAAAAACACCCCATTTCAGAATTTTATTGAAAAACACCCTATCTCAGAATTCGGTTCAAAAACGCCCTATCTCAAACGAAAATACATTGAGAATAAGCTGAGATAGGGCGTTTTTGAATCGGCAGCTGAGATAGGGCGTTATTCAATCAAATTCTGAAGTAGGGCGTTCTTGAAAAGTTTTCTGAGATAGAGCGTTGTTCAAAAATTTTCTGAGATAGGGCGTTTTCGAACTGGCTGCCGGGATAGGTCGATCTTCCACTCAGCCATCGATATGTACATATGTATGTATGTATATGTATATATAGTTATGGGAAAATTTTTGTAAACAAAGAATAGAGGCTGGTCCACATACCTACAACTTTGGCTTTGCGTACGCACGTTCAAAGTATGCTTTCTACAATGAAGCTTGGCAGAGAATGCTTTGGCCACTGAATTAACGACAGATAAATTAGTATTTCATATAAATAATTGCATGAAAAATAATATTGACCTAATTTGATTAAAAGGCAAAAATATTTAACATAATTTTATTTATTTGCAACAGCTGACGACCGACGCACGCGATCTTTCTGCTTTCTGTTGGCGTTAGCGTTGCCAAATTTTGGCTATATGCATGGATGCATTGAAACTCGACGCCAACGCAACGTCAAAGTTTGCTTTTATCGAAGGTAGGTTGGTATTGAAAATGGACGAAGCCGGACTGTAACCACGCCCCCTTCCTATATAAAGGTATTTTCGAAAAATGCAAGAATTACGATATTTCAGTAAATATTGGAAGCAAATTATTGAAGATTAGTATGTGAAGTAGAATTTTGGCCAAAAATATTATTATAAGATTTTTGGGAAATGGGCGATATTTCTGTAAATATTGGATGCAAATTGTTGAAAATTAGTATGTGAAGTAGAATTTTGGCCAAAAACATTATTAATTTTTTAGAAAATGGGCGTGACCCCGCCTTCTTATGGTGAAATGCTCTACTCGGTACGAGCCTTGCTTAGGGTCTAGAAATTTGTTGAAAATCTTTGAAATCGGGCAATGACTATGCGCATCTACCGTATTACGGTAATTTACAGAAACACGAAAACTCAGTGTTGCAAAAACAAAATTACCAAATTCTTCAAAAACAAATGAAAAATTCTCAAAATCCGAACAAATTACTCAAAATTTTCTTTTTATAGATAAGATTAGTGTGCACTACATTACTATTTATAGGTACTTACTTAGGGTTTACACCGACAATACTGTCATGACAATAGCAATACATGCACACTTTTTCACTAATACATGCATACTTTTCTATTGGAAAAATATTGACAACTAATACGTATATCTTCATTGTCATGACAGTATTGTCCGGTGTAACCCCTAAATAAGTATACAAATTAATTACGTTCTCCAATTCAATTGGTTCATTTGTTCTTGCGGCTCAAACAAAGTATCACCGTTATTTTGTATGCTTTGCTTTGTACATATGGTCACATGTAATGCAAAAAGACGTAGCAAACATCATCGTTGAAATGCAAAAAGTCATAACACATACAAAATTCAAAAATCAGTTTTTGATTTATATGATGGATTTCATAGAATTACAGCTTCCCACATCATTTTATGAAAAAAAAAATTAAATATTAGTCACGACTTTTTCCATTTCATTTACGATATTGTTAGGTCTTTTTTGCGCTTCATCTGTTTCTCAATTCAGTCCTACACCTTTTTAAACTACTAAATATGTATACGTTCTACCGAAGCATTAGACAAGGGCTATATTATTTAGTAATGCAGATATAATTGTTTTTAATTGGGAAACTTATATGAACCTGAAGAATCTTTTAATTCAAAAACTTTTTTCCTATTATTTTCTGGATCTAATGAAGGATCAATATGAATATTCTTATGATCGAACTTTGCGTGTTCTCTCCATTCATTATCGTGATTTTGCAAGTTCAAGATAATTTTAAAATATAACGATGGAATGAAAAAAATCATCGATAACATTTTGAATATTTAGCAGCAAATGCAGATTTTAAAGCTATTTATGTTGTGTATGGGGGTGTTTGAAGGTTGCACAAGCCGTTTGAGGGAAATGTGAACAAAAATTAAAATTTTTTGATTTTCTGGCCGCCATGTTGGCGTTTGATCAAACCGCTTACGTTGTGTATGGTAAAATCGTCTCATTCACTTCAAATCGGAATTTTCACCGAATGAGGACGCAAGAGGAAAATCGAAGAAAAGGGTTTGGCCCTTTTACATACATTGTGAACCGGAAGAAAACTAAAATTCTTTACTTGAACGAGTCATGTTTGCATGGTGTATGGCGAAATGGGAAAAGTAGGTTTGAAGAATGTTTGACAAGCCGCTAGTGTAGATTTTTGTTCAAAAATTTGCAGAGCGATTTAACAACTCTGTTCAGTAAAACATGGTTGCATTTGTTATCTGCAAAATTCCTCATATTGAAAATCCTCAAAAAATACTCAAGCGCACCCGAAATTCCACACGTTTTGAGCTATTACTCACAAAGTGGTCACACTGCGAAAACTGCGATAAATCAATAACTACTAAAGCTAATTCACTTAAAATCGTTGATTGCGATAACCACTTAGCAGAAAATTAGATTATTATAAATTTTTGGATAAGTGGAGTGGCGCCGCCCACGTATGACCACAAATGCGTAACTCGGTAACCGATTTATCAATTTCTACCAAACTCGGTGCACTTAGTAACCTTGGTACGAAAAAGCAATTCGTTGAAAATTATTCAAAGCGGACCAAAATTACACCGGCTTCACGTATATCCATTTAGAAATACGGAAACTCCAAGTTAATACTTACAACAGTCTCTTAACAATAAATAAGACTTTTTTAATATTCTTATTGAGCGAGTTGTGCGAGCCAGAATTTACCACATCGAGCCAGAATGCTCGTTGCCACCACACCAAAGATTTTCAATTCTACCACTCGCGAGCCGGAATTTACCATAGTTAAAAGCAAAATGAAAAATAATATGAACGAAAACGAAAAGAGAAACAGAAATCTAATAAGCACTAGGCAGAGGGGAGCTTGCGGAGGCAGGCGCTTATAAAATCGAAAAACGCTGTTGACGTTACAGGTTCTCCAAATTCAGAAACAATCAATAGAATGAGAATGAAGAATTCTTTGGAAAACAACGGTGTTTAAACAACGATCTTGCCATGATACAAGATTGTGAAGATGGGAGTCAGGAGGATACATCCGACATTTGCAGCCCGATGCAATTCTCTATGAAAAATTTTTGCACCGCAATAAAAAAAAAATAAATATAACTGAAAGACCTCTCAACTGGTGCAGCGTCAATTGAAAATAATTTACAATTTTGTCAAGTTTCAAGTTTTTCATGTTTGTCGCCTCGGGCGAGTAGTTATTTAGTGGCGCAGGTTTGACCTACGACCCTTGAAAAACCTTTTATTGAATACAATGTTCCAATTTTTTATTTCAAATACTAAAAAAAACATTATTAAAAATTAATAACCTTTCCATTTCTATTTAACTAAATCACCTAATTTACTTACCTAAATTATTTCTTAACAAGCAAAAATGTCTAAGTTCGGGCGGAGGCGAACATTAAATACCCGGCGCAAGTATTCAATATAGTTTTTTCATCTTTCCGAAAACTACCGCTACATGGTAAGCAGTGGTGGTTTTACATCTATTTCAAACATCTTTGATGAGATAAACTTATATAGATATATGTGGACGGCACCACGCCCATTTTCCAAAATTCCATATTAATGTTACTTCTTTTCAAGGGATTGTTGTTAGTATCAATTTTAAGTAAAATTAGCTTCCTTAAATTTCGCAATATCAAAGTTTGAAACATTTCTGAAATTTACCGTTATATAAAGGTGGGCGTAATTTTAGTCAGATTTCAAAACTTTCAACGTTTTGCCTTTATGTGGCAACGACAACAATCATACCGAGTTTGGTACACATTGATCGAGCAGTTACCGAGATACACATACATGGTTATAAGTGGGCGGGGTCACGCCCATTTTCCAATCTCTTATTATAAGCCTATTTTTTGCTAAAGAATTATTGCAAAAATCAATTTTGAATAAATTAGCTTCAGTATTTACTGATTTATAGAAGCTTTCGTATTTTTCTAAATTACCGTTATATGGGATGTGGGCGTGGTAATTATCAGATTTTTTAAATTCTAAGCCGTTTGGTATGTTTTGTGAAGGCCAACAACTGTGNTCAATAGAATGAGAATGAAGAATTCTTTGGAAAACAACGGTGTTTAAACAACGATCTTGCCATGATACAAGATTGTGAAGATGGGAGTCAGGAGGATACATCCGACATTTGCAGCCCGATGCAATTCTCTATGAAAAATTTTTGCACCGCAATAAAAAAAAAATAAATATAACTGAAAGACCTCTCAACTGGTGCAGCGTCAATTGAAAATAATTTACAATTTTGTCAAGTTTCAAGTTTTTCATGTTTGTCGCCTCGGGCGAGTAGTTATTTAGTGGCGCAGGTTTGACCTACGACCCTTGAAAAACCTTTTATTGAATACAATGTTCCAATTTTTTATTTCAAATACTAAAAAAAACATTATTAAAAATTAATAACCTTTCCATTTCTATTTAACTAAATCACCTAATTTACTTACCTAAATTATTTCTTAACAAGCAAAAATGTCTAAGTTCGGGCGGAGGCGAACATTAAATACCCGGCGCAAGTATTCAATATAGTTTTTTCATCTTTCCGAAAACTACCGCTACATGGTAAGCAGTGGTGGTTTTACATCTATTTCAAACATCTTTGATGAGATAAACTTATATAGATATATGTGGACGGCACCACGCCCATTTTCCAAAATTCCATATTAATGTTACTTCTTTTCAAGGGATTGTTGTTAGTATCAATTTTAAGTAAAATTAGCTTCCTTAAATTTCGCAATATCAAAGTTTGAAACATTTCTGAAATTTACCGTTATATAAAGGTGGGCGTAATTTTAGTCAGATTTCAAAACTTTCAACGTTTTGCCTTTATGTGGCAACGACAACAATCATACCGAGTTTGGTACACATTGATCGAGCAGTTACCGAGATACACATACATGGTTATAAGTGGGCGGGGTCACGCCCATTTTCCAATCTCTTATTATAAGCCTATTTTTTGCTAAAGAATTATTGCAAAAATCAATTTTGAATAAATTAGCTTCAGTATTTACTGATTTATAGAAGCTTTCGTATTTTTCTAAATTACCGTTATATGGGATGTGGGCGTGGTAATTATCAGATTTTTTAAATTCTAAGCCGTTTGGTATGTTTTGTGAAGGCCAACAACTGTGCCAAGTTTGGAACAAATTGGTGGAGCGGTTCCCAAGATATACACATGTATGTATTCCCCACGATTGAGAGAAATAGAGATTGCGCCAGTCGCGGTACCGCTAATCCACTCTTTGTGATTTTGACGGAATCAGCTGTGTGCGTGACGTCATCTTGGTGCAATTGTTGATTGTGAACATACGAAAAAACCAAATAAAAATTTTAATATTTGTGCGTTAATATTTCTGCGTGGTTTTAAACATTTATTGAGACATTACAAAGCAAAATGAAGTCTGCCGTGACAAAGTGTAATCGTGAAAACAAAAGGAAAGGATGCGATATCAGTTTTTTTTTTCGTTTCCTACGGACGCACATCTGGCGAAAAAGTGGAAGCAGTTCTGCCGGCGGGGAGATGCATTAAACACCAAATCGAGGTATGTACATAGATACATGAACTTCACTACCTACTTATTTTTGTTAGTACCTGATTCTTTTTAGTGCTGGTATGAGGTAATGCACCAGTGGATAAGGTCGCCAGGCGCTAATTCAAGCGGCATCTTACCGCGCTGTTATGTACCTAATACAAAACAGTGCCCAAATTATTATACATTTAAAAGTTCAGCTTAAATTATGTTTTACTTAGATAGAATATTTGTTTCCAAAGAAGCCACACTCATGCAACGTCTCGGAGATGGTACAAAAGTCGTCAAATCAAAGCTGTGGAGTTTATGGTGGTTGGCTACCGTCCACAAATATAAATATGCACTCTGCATGGCTTTTTACAATATATGCTTTAGGTCGAGTCCAAAAACATACTTTGCTGCACACCTTCCTTTTGGTCTGCATGAAATGCAACACTGTTAATACATCCATTTTTTCATGTGCTAAAAATCGTACTTACCTAAAGGGCTACATGTCCAAAATTATTGCTACGTGTTCCTAATTAATCAATGCTTGTATATTTATTGATTCCTGCAAAATTCGGCGATGTTATATTAAAATTAACACATTTTTCTGCATTGTTTACATATTTTTATATGAGTTTTGACATTTCTCTCTCGCAATTGCACCAAGATGACGTCACGCAAAAATTACGCTCAAAAATCATCTCTCATTGGCGCAATCTTGTATTCTATCATTCTTGTGTATGCCCCTTTTTCCAAAAATTTCTAATATTCTTTATTCTGCCTAAAAATGATTGTAAATAGTAGTTTTGAGTGAATAAAGGTACTGGCCCAATGCAGGCTTGCTTTGCTTGCTTCGCTTTAAGAACTGTCAAAAGTTATTGGGAATACACTAAAACGTATGAAGGCTGGCCAAATGGCAGCTTTGCTTCACTTGCTTTAAGCGCCTCAAAGTTTCAAATAGGCAAATGTTTTATTTGAAAGCGTTTTGTAGGCTTTTGACAAAAACGTAAACTTCAAACAAACTGCTGCACACTTTTATGAACAAAAGTTTGCTGACGTAATTAAAAAGAAATATATAATATAAGTAATTCAAAGTTTAATAAAAATGATTCTATGTTTCCATATTTATATTTAACATATCTCTGGCTGAAAAGTTGCAAAGTCCATTTTTACAAACTTGACGTGAACTTTGAATACAACATTTTGCGTATTTGAAGAAAAGCAAAACTCAATACGAATCAGAAGGATTCGATCTTTATTAAAAGATTTCGTATTATTTTAGCCTTAACGGATTTTGGGGCCTCTTTTGGACTTAGAAAAT
This sequence comes from Rhagoletis zephyria, assembly GCF_001687245.7. Classification (NCBI taxonomy): domain Eukaryota; kingdom Metazoa; phylum Arthropoda; class Insecta; order Diptera; family Tephritidae; genus Rhagoletis; species Rhagoletis zephyria. The sequence goes on from NW_016157398.1 coordinate 60,430, forward strand.
TTGCCTTTCATTGAACATAAACGAGAAAAAAAAGAAGTACCTGAATTTCTCTTGCTTCCTTTATCAATATGAGGTTTCAAAAAAGGTGGACTAAGCAGCTTTTCACACAAAGCTAGCGATATTTATAATGTCAAAATACTGGTCAGTCGTCTCTGAAAAAACTGTGTTTTTTTTTTTACTAAATGTACATATATATATAGATGTATAATAGGGTGATTCAAAATTGGAACTTTTTTGAATTTCGACTGAGAACGTTCGGATCCTTGAAGATAAGAGGGAAGAAAAGTTCCTTCTAAAATTTCAGCTTATTTGAACAAGATTTAGAGGTCGCTCAACGCTGTTGTTTGTTTTCCGGAAACTACAGATTTTAGATGCATCTTTATTAAAAATAGGTATATTTTCATCAAATCTTGTCGGATTTCGTTGAAATTTCGTAGGTAGGTTCCAAAATATTAGCTTATCGTCACTCAGTTTATATAAGTTCGATAAATTAGTTTTAAACACATTTATTAATTAGTTAGTAACTAAGTTTTGCCTTATAAAAAATTAATATTTGCATTATTTTTTTTGTTCCTTAGCCACTGAGCGTATGCTTGATACACCTAAGATCACATTGTAATTCATATAATTAGTGGACCTCATCAATTAATATTATTAAACATCAAATAAAAAAATCACCAGCTAAATATTACTCATGTGCCATGCTGAATCCAATAATTTTCCTAGTCATTGCAAATATTTATAGTATAATAATAATATTTTGGCGCTGACACCTTTGCTAAGTGTTTGGCAAAGCTTCTCCTCCAATTTGTGGTGTGTGTCTTGATGTTGTCACAAAAAGTCGGGGGACCTACAGTTTTACGCCGCCTCCGAACAGTAAATGGATTTTGTGAGAAGCTTTTTCAATGCAGAAATACACACGGAGGCAGTGTTGGGCTTTAATCAATTAATTTTTCAATTATCTTGTTGTGGTATGATAGAAGATTTATTGCTAAGTAAATTATTTCAGAACTTAGCACATTGAGGTATGTACTACCTCTCCATAATACCTGGGTTCGATCCCTGGTCCAAGCAACATTAAATTAAACTTTTAAAAACAAGATCTTTCGTAACAGCGGTTGCTCCTCCGTGCAGTGTTGGCCAAATTTGAATTGCAAGAACAATTAATTTATTAATTAATTGTTAATTTCTATCACTACTACTATCACTACTAACAATTGGTTAATTGTAAGTGTGGAGAATAACAATTAACAATTAGTTATTTGTAATTGTTTTGGAGAATAACGGTGATATTCTTCAGTTAAGAATTAAAAATTTTGTAATTGGTTTGTAAGTTTTATTAAAAATCGATGATTACAACTGCCTATTATATAGGCCAGGGATGTGAATATGATAACTACCCACAACCCAGGCCTGTGCCGTATTTTTCTTTTTATTTATAATGCCGAATTTCCACAAGGCTTTGAAATGGCAAAAAATGCATGATATTTAAAAAATGCCATGTGGAAATGAACTTAATTACTATTTTTTACACATAAAAGCACGATAATTTTTTAACGCCCAACTTTGTCATTTGCCATTTAATGCCTAGTAGAAATCCAGTATAAGTAGGCTAATTGTTATCAAAAAAGTAATTGCAATTAAATTATTTGCCGTGTGAAATACCCAACTAAATGTTTAATTGCAATTAATTTATTTGCAATGCGCAATTAAAATTTTAATTGCAACTAATTTAACTGCAATTACTTTATTAGTAAATTAACAAAATGATTGAAAAAGTAATTGATTAACGCTCAACACTGCCTTCGTGTGTATTTCTGTCTTGAAAAAGCTTCTCCCCGCCTTTTTGTGACAACATGAAGACACGCACCACAAACACTGTGAGACAAATGGTAGGGGTCAGTAATCGGGAAGGGTTAAAACTACCGGGGAAAGTTATATCGGTAAAAAAGAAGTTACACGTGTCCCGGCGTTTCGCTGGGTCACGTCTAGGAATCGAGATATATCGATTTGAAGTTAGTAACTATCATATAGGGGAAATTGTCACCTTTGGTGGTCTTTTTTTTACATAACTCGAGAACCACTAGTCCGATTTTGCTCAAACAAATTTAAAAAAATTAAAAATTACAATTCCTGTAATCTGTTCATATAACGTTTTTCTATATAATCAACAGTTTTGCCGGTAAAAATAAATGTATGAAGAAAAAAAATACGTATAACTTGTTTTTGACCGATATAACATTTCCCGTTGGTTTCATCCCATCCCGATTTTGACTGTCGCATAGTGAAATTGGAGGAGAAGCTTGGCCAAGCACTTGGCGCCATAATATTATTATTATACTATAAGTATTTGCAATGACTAGAAAAATACTTGGATTCAGCATGGCATATGAGTGATATTTATCTGGTGATTTTTTTTATTTGATGTTTAATAATATTAATTGATGAGGTCCACTAATTATATGAATTACAATGTGATCTTAGGTGTATTAAGCATACGCTCAGTGGCTAAGGAACAAAAAAAATAATGCAAATATTAATTTTTTATAAGGCAAAACTTAGTTACTAACTAATTAATAAATGTGTTTAAAACTAATTTATCGAACTTATATAAACTGAGTTCCAATAAGCTAATATTTTGGAACCTACCTACGAAATTTCAACGAAATCCGACAAGATTTGATGAAAATATATCTATTTGTTAATAAAGATGCATCTAAAATCTGTAGTTTCCGGGAAACAAACAACAGCGTTGAGCGACCTCTAAATCTTGTTCAAATAAGCTGAAATTTTAGAAGGAACTTGTCTTCTCTATTATCTTCAAGAATTTGAACGTTCTCAGTCGAAATTCAAAAAAGATCCAATTTTGAATCACCTTAATATATAATTATTATCATTCCTTTGAAATCTAAAAATTAATTCGCATTAATTTAAAAATAAATCCGAAAAGATTGTTTTCTATTTCTTTTTTTTAATTATCTGGAATTTTGTGGGAAAATTATTCTTAGTGTAAGGGAACAGACCTTGATTTTTTAGCTAGACAGCTGGTAGCTTTGACAGCGTTCCAAGCCCCCATTTGGCCAAACGAGTATTTGAAGTAAATCAAAGCAAATTAAAGAAAGTAAGGTATGCAAAGCAAGCCTGCATTGGGCCAGCGCCTTAAGCTTCAGTATTTACTAAAATATGGCAGTTTTCGTATTTCTCAAAATTACCTTTATATGGGAGGTGAGCGTGGTTATCTTCCGAATTTGTCCATTTTCAATACCATTCGTCCAACGCTCAAAAGAAGTACACATACCAAGTTTTGTTAAGATATCTCAATTTGTACTCGAGTTATAGTGTGCACAGACGGACGGACGGACGGACAGTCACCGCTTAATCGATTTCTCCTTTCATTCTGATCATTTATGTGCATATATATTTGTCTATATCTATATCGATTCGTTTTGCCTGTTACAAACAACCGTTATGTGAACAAATTTATAATACCCTTGTGCACAAATGCGCTCGGGTATAAAAATACTTGACATCCGCATTCGCATCCACGGATGTCTAAAATTCCACATTCGCAACATCCCTGGTCCATATGTATGTCTGCATGTAAGCGTGTAAATACGTCAACTCAAGTTTGCTTTTAACCCATTTGAGCGGACCAAGTTTTTTTCGTTCCAGTTGTTATAGAGCAAGAGCCCGCGACTGCCAGACCTTCGTTATTTTATAAAGGCTGAAAACTTCTCTATATATGTCCCCAACACAGGTAATAACAAACCCAGACTATGAAATTTGGATAGTGGTGGCTTTGGCAGGTACCAGGTAGTAAAGGTGTATAAAATACCACCTCAAATTCGTGATAGTATAAAGGTCAGTTTTTATATATTTTACTCGTAATTACATTAGAAACCACGTCGCTCATTGCCAGACACTTAGCTTGGTTCCTACTCCTTGCCAGACACCCTTAAACCATGAAAAATTTAAGTTATACTTTCGTCATAGTATAAAAGCTGATTTTTATATATGCCACTTGGGGAACTATCAAAAGATGTTTCCTCACTTGCCAGACCGTTTCGATAGTTCCTTCATCTTGCCAGACGGTTTAAAGGCGTAGGTGCGAGCATGAAAAAACTGATAAAAATTATACTTTGTTAGTTACTTATCGGAGACGGCGGTCCTTACAAGTTGAATTCCAATTTTTTATAAGATGTATAAAATATAAAATTTATAAGAACTATTCTTTTGCCAAAAAAGCAAGTTACTAACGATGAAAATCGATGGATAAACAAATAAGTTTTGAATGGTCAAATGAAAGTATGCAATAATTTTTTGTATGAAGTAGGAGCGGGAAATAATGTTACTCATACGCCATATCGTACATGGTCGTAAATACTCGTATATGGCGTATGAGTAACATCTGAGGTTAGCCAGGTTACGACTAGAACAACAACATCATAATCATTCTGAATTTTATTAGCTCTTATATGCGACATGTTTTGATAAATATTTTTTAAATAAATAAATTTGGAAATATGTTTATTTGAACTTTAATGAACATTACAATTAAACTGCAAATTGTCCTGAGCCCCTAGGAAAAAACGAAAAGGCCGAGGTTATATTCGATGGCCACAGCGAGGGGTCTAGCGGCTTACCATAAATCACATGAGTTGAAGGTCTAATTGGCCATCCTTCTTAGCCGGTTTAAAACAATAGAATAAAGAAGGGGATATGTTCGCCTGCTTCGATATATACGACAAAGTTCTTAAACGATGATAGGTGTAGCCACTTCTGCCGTATAACTATATCTAAGTCAGTATTACCCCCCTATTCTGTGGCGTAACTATATCATTTAAGACCCGTGGCAAGTTTTTTAGATGGGGCGCTCCCAGTAAAAATCGTCACGTTGTAATTTAATTTTAATAAACCACTGTATGCATTTTAGTTAAATATCTAATGAATTTTATTTTCAAGAACATGGATTTATTTATATAAAGAATCTAAGCATCATCAAAGTTTAAAGATAGAGCCATAAAATTTTCAATAAACAGAATAGCCAAGTTACGTAGCCTGTCTTGTCCCAAAGAGTTTCTCAAATAGGTTTGTTTTTAATTTTAGTTTCGAAAATGGTCGTTCAGCTGTAGGCACAGGAATCGGAACAAATAACATTAATGCAGTACACACATACATACTTTAGGAAAGCAGGACGACATAAAAATAAAGTACTGAATGTCTCGCACCGTACGTTCGTACGCATTTGAAGTTTAAAAAAAAAAACAAGGAAAACATACATACACTTTTATTAACTTTTTTTATGTTTCGATAGCATTTTGCTAGGTATATCTTTGGTACAAAAGGGATGATTTTTCGATTTTTAGTTTTCAACTAGTGAACCCGCGTGACGTTAAAACGCCCAGAATTGAGTTCCAAAAAGGTAAAAAGTATTCCAAATGTTAGTCAGAGTTATAAGCGATCTGAGCGCCATATTTCATCTAAAACCTATTCTAAACTATTTCTGAGTGAAGAGAGCATAGTGCAGGTTTATAATTTCATAAAATTTCACATCACCTTATACCGATAAAAAAAAAGTTCTTGATAAAAACATAAAACTACTCGCTAAGGTCTTTACTTTGACCCCCATTAGAGAGAACTGTGCAAATTTAATGACTATCACAAAAAATGCCTTCTCGCATAAGTAATATATATACATATGTACTTAGTTAGATCGATGTGACTTTTCGAAAAGGTGGCAAGCGTAATCAAAGATATTTTCAAATTAAAGCTTTTATAAACATCTTTCAATTGACATCCATATCGTAATATTTCATAAACCTTTTGTATAAGTTAACGAAATTCGAATTTTTAAACAGGTGGCAGCCCTCTTCCAAAGTATTTTCAAACTAAAACCTTATTAAATCTCTTTTGTCTGACATTGTAATACACTTGTATTTCAATAAAATTATGATCTAAGTTGAATTTGAGTGTTCAAACACGTGCAACCCTCCTTAATAAAGTTCAGAAATAAAGAGTTTTCAAACCAATTTCGATTGATACCTCTCTTTTAATAATTCAATTAACTCATTGAATAATTTGAATGTAACTTTTTAAACACGTGGCAACTCTCTTCAAACTTTCCAGATGTTCAAACGAAGGATTTCTTGATATTCATTCGTTTGATTCCCGTATTTTTATAATTCATATAATTTTTGTATTAGTTAATTAAGTTAGACCTTTCAAACGGGTGGTGATACATATTTGTCTTACCCAATTCCCTTAATTCAAATTGAATTTGATTTTTAAACAGGTGGCAACCATCCTATAGTTAAGTTAAGAAACAAAGCTTTTTAAAACCATTTCGATTGATACCCGATTTGTAATAATTGATTTATTTTTTTATATAATTTGAACATTTTTAAATTGTTAGATTTTTTTATTCATAAAAGTAAAAAATTACTGCACGTCTGCAGTCGAAGCCTTTTAATCTGGATTTTGGAAAATCGAAGGAACGGTACGGATATGAGAGCATTGATTATTATATATTTGGAATTTAATTGTTCAATAGCTGGCAACTCATTTAGAAAAAATAAGGTCAGTTTGCACATCTACAGGCTAAGCGCTTTAATTTGACATCCCATTTTTTTAAATTAAGCGAACGGTGTAGATCTTTTGTCCTGAACAAAAAATCCCTTCGTGTATTATAATTATATATAAAGGAGCCATTCTTTTTTAAGTCGGACGGATTTCGTAAAAAAAATTATGTCATATCTCCGATTCGCTTCAAATTTATTTTAAATTGGCGTTAAGATGAAGTCTCTGCGATAAGCAGAACCCGAGATATACCGATAACGAGAAGTACATGATTAGTCTGAATCACGAAAAAATTCAAACTTTGACAGATCATATCTCCGAAGAATAAAATAAAAAAAAAAAAATTCCTCGAACACGTGTTAGCTTATTTCATGTACAGAACCCATACAAAAAAATTTAAGCCAATCGAAAATGTGACACCAAATTTGGTGTCCGATATGAAAAAGAATGTCTCATAGATATGTTAGCAACAAGTCGCTTTTGGCTGCCAACTGAAAAATGCAAGAAACTGCGAAATTGAACAGAATATTCTAAAGCGGTAATTTTATATTAAAGTTGAATAAAGGTTGTTCCTCCTAACTAGTTGCGAGTTGAAATATCTTATATTTTTTTGTTAGTCTCCCTTTTTCTACTTTTCTATGCAAGAAATTCGACTAATGAGGTGTCACTTGAAAAGTCAGAGGTCCCCTGAGTGGTTATTAGGTATATTAATGGTCATAACACCTCTGAAGTCAAGAAATTTGTAATTTTATTTTTGTTTTTAATTTACCATTGTTAAGCCACACTAAAGGTATTTTGTACTGAAGCACTATTGTAACTGCAGCATCGCATACACCGTATACGACAGTGGTGGGCGCACACATAATTCAATAATTAAAAGTTCGATAAACTGACGGTTGTCTCTCGCACCGCTCCTTTAGCCGCGGCACCGTGGTGCTTCTTTGCAAATTAAAAAAATTGTAGCTTATGTACTTGTGAAATAGAAGTATGTATACGCTTTTGTACAATATGTTTATTTTTATATTCAAATAAAGCACATTTAACCGATGAAATAAATTACACAATTCACGTATAATTCTTAATATTTTCGAATAAAAAAAATTTCCATCGATAACTTAAAGTTGTGATACACAATGGACAGAGGCGTTGCCTGTGGGCATTATTTCATATATGTATGTATGTGCCATTTTTACCGTTATATATTTTTTGTCTACTCGGTTATTCCATTGGAAATTCCTGCTTTATTTAAACCTAAAAAATTAAATTACTACACCATTTTAATTAATTAGTGTGTACTCCAGTTTTGTTTTGTAGAGGTTTCGTTAGTATACACTTCAGTTTTTACACATTAGGGGTATTCTCTGAGTCTTGCAAAGCCCTTGCACGGATTGCACGGAAAAAACTGGTTTTCGTATGGGACAGCTTTGCAAACCGTGCAATCCGTGCACCTTGCAAGGGCTTTGCAAGACTCAGAGAATACCCCTATTGATTATCGGTACATCATTATGTACCGCTAACATCGTTAAACCATTTAGCCGCTCCTTAATTGTATAAAAAGAAGGGACAAATAAGATAGCATATTCAACAATTGAGTAGTCCACTTGCAAAGTGCGCTATGTAAATTTTTTTTCGATTTTTAGTTTTTGGTGGGTTTCATGTACACAACAGCAGAGTGAAACATTTTTCTATGTTCTGAAAAAAATAGCATGAAATGTTAACTACTCTTGCAAAAGTCGGTATAATACTTATTTATAAACTTTCAAAAGTCTCCTCTTCGTATGAACTTAGAAAACTGCAAGAAAACATGGTAGTTTCGGTGCCTATACGGTCAAAAATTTGGGTTTAATTTTTACACCGCGCTGGGACTACTGCTTTTTTTAATCTTTTATAGTCTACTTTTTAAACCAGTCAATAGTTTTAAGCAATTTTTAATATATTGTGGTTTGAATTTTAGTCCAAAAAGCTCGTGGATTAAAAATCAAACCAAAATGTTTTAATTCTAGTTTCTAGATTTCATATATAGAAAATTTGGTTTAAAATCTAAACCGAAATAGAAAATGTTTGCACACAGCGAAATGGGGTGTTGATTCAAACTCAACATATGAAAGCACATTTACATGCGTGGCTGTAGCTGAGTGTGCAAAGATGCTGATAGAATTGGTTGCTACCAAGGCTGTCCGGGTTCAATCCCCATCAGACGCAGCATGAAATTTAAGATTTTTTATTTTTTATTCTTGATTATGACAATGTTTGGATTTAAAATTTAAATCGAACTGTTTAAATTCTAAACCCAACATATGTGCTCTCTTTTTTTCAAACTTGGAAGGTTTGTATTTGAAACTGAATTTAGTTTGGTCATATATGTAGTCCAAAAAGTTTAAAATTTAAACCGAAATTTTTAACCGTGCAGTGGAAGAGGTCGCAAAAAAGAAGCAAACCAATCTTCCTAGGGCAGAGAACGCGAAAAGCTAAAAAAAGCTAGCTATGTAAAAGTTACTGTTTCAAAACTTGCAATATTAAATTTTTAAATATAAAATTTGCAAATCAACCATACTGCAATTTTATTTTTTTAATGGTATTAGGCTCTTATTTATCCAAATTTTCAGGTAATAAAAAAAGATACAGTTCGGATGTTACTTGTTGTCGTAGACGTTTTTTTTTTTTATTTATGGCTTACTTTTATAAAATCATATAAACTCATATATTCATTAAAAGATAATTTGTCATCCGTCTGAAATAAAAAAATTTTAAATCAGAAGGATAAAATAGTATTGTGTTATTAATTCAAAAGTAAATAATTGTGGTTCAATGACGAAGGGGGGTGGGGGATCTATCCCCCCTGGCCACGCCACTGTCAGTCAGTTTGTAATATGTTTTTATGTACCTAATAAGTATAAGTTCTGATGTACTATAAATCTGATTCACGCTTTGTAATATACTAGCCGGCCACGGATGCGCGAGGCTTCGCCATCATCATGTACTTCGCTTATTATATACATAAAAAATCTTGTCCAAATCAGTTCAGTAGCGTGGTTAAAATATCTCGCCTTTCCTTTATACTATGTATAGAAGATAGTAATTTTAAATAGGTGGCAACCCTACTCAAAAACTTAAAGTTTTTGAACATGCGAAGCCCATGCACATTCATTTGGTATTCCATTCCAATGAACGGTGAAGATCTTAGAGTTTTTAAACAGGTGGCAACCCTACTCAGAAAAATAATACCCCATTACACATCCAGAGGCTAATAGCCCAGTTATTCATACTTGCACTGCTATACCATTTTTACGTAAAAATCAAAACCCAACAGAATTCTACATGTTAAGTGCTATGCGTTGGGTAACCGCTTACACGCAAAGCCCATTTAACAGATTCTTATGTGACAACTCTCATGCAAAGCCAAGTATGCATAACTGGGCTATAAGTCTTTTCATTTGACAGTGACGGTGCAGAACTGACGCCTACGCTTATTAGAATTGAATATAGTAGTTTTCTTAACAGGTGGCAACTCTATTAAAATTCTAAATTAAAAAGGTCACTCTCCTATCGATACAGAATATATTAGAGAAAATCTCATCAAAATCAATTCAGTAGTTTTTGAGATTACCGCGTACAAAGAATCTCGACTTTCCTTTATACTATGTATAGAAGAATAATTCAGTTTATTATTTCCGCGAACTATTAGAACAGTCTGCTTCTATCTGTGGCTACGAAGATGGATGAGTTTACTGTGTTTTTCTGTCCGCGCAGTCTTCGCATGGGCGCGCTTGTCTCTATTATTTTTTATTTATAAGCTTGAGAACCCGTCGCGAGCGTACGATTTTTCCATCATTTTGTATGCCTTTCATGAACATGAAATGGTATTATAAATTTGGTCCAGAAGAAGATATAGTAGACCCACATAAATGTTTGCCAAAATAATTTTTCTTAGCTAAAAAAATTTTTTCTTAGCTAACTTCGATTCTCTACAAAAAAGGTCCATATACCAAATTATGTAGGACTAATACTTTCGAAGATTATAGCAATTTTAGTCAAAAAATGTATTAATTAATTAATTTTTATTTTTTGAGCATATTGAACTTTGATGGACTTGGGCGAGCCTAGGATATTGACCAAAAATTTCAAATTTCATACAGATTTTTCTTAAAGCATAATGAATCATATTTTTGCTATTACGAATCAAAATTCTAAAAAAGCGGATTTTCGGCCCACGCTAGTGTACACCTCATTGTGCACAGAAGCCATAACTAATTTTATATTTATAACATATTTGAATAGCAATAATGAGATGGTTCAATCTTCAGTGTTTAAATAGTCAAAGAATTCTATATATTTCATTTTAAAATTACTTTTAATTTGAAGTTCACTTTAAAAAAATTTAATTAGAAGCCGGTTTCTCTATTTGCGTCAGGAAGCAAATTTTATCCTCTCGGTTGTTTCGTTTGAGTGTGGTATTGACAAAAAACGAGATTACATTTTTTTTAAAACTGTGGAAAAGTACCATTATCTAAGGAATGCATCTATGTATATTTTCTCATGGCTCAAAACTCTGAAAGACTAATAATTCGCTTAAAAGAATATCCAACTTATGTCTTGTGTGCAAAGCTCTTTTACAATGTCAGTAAATTTTGAAAAAAGAATTGCAGGTTATAGGCAAAAGTCATTCGAATATTAAAATTTGCAGTTATTAAACTGAAAAATATTTTCGAGATAACTAACAACACTCGACAAAAAATGTCATTCTTCTTTTTAAATAAGTTAAGCTCCATCATATTATCGCAACTGGTACGTAACGCCACGGCGATGTGCCCATAAAACGATTGATCTTTTTGTTGTATTATTTTCTTGGACATATCAAATATTATTTAAAACATGTCAACTATAATTAAATTATTTTCTTCTTACTTTTTATAGTGCAGTTTAAGCAAATTCCAACGTTATGTAAAAACCTTAAGAAAATCCTAATGTATTTTGTTTGAGTTGAAAATTCAGTACAAATCAGTACAAATTTTGAAAAATCAGGACATTAGCGTACTGATTGAAGAAATGAATAAAATCAGTACAAGAGTTGAAAAATCAGTACTGTACTGATAAAATCAGTACGTCTGGCAACCGTATTTCTGAGCTCGCGGTCTTTCTCGGATTGGGGCCCCGTGGCATTTTGTCAGCCATGCCACCCTACAGTTACGCCTCTGCCCCTATTCTGACAAAGTCACAAAACTCAGCGCTTCACTATTGTGATTTCTACTGCGCTTCAAAGTATGCTGCTCCGACGAATATGCCGCTACAAAGATGTAAATATGTTTAAATTTCTGCGCATTTCCTTAGCATTTAAATCTAATTTTTGTGGCATATTTTCGAGCGCACTAGAAATCACAATAGTGATGCGCTGAGTTTTGTGACTTTGTTAGAATAGGGACCCCCCCTAATTAAAGTTGAACTAGAAACACAAAATTTATGATATCAATTTCGTGACGAAAATTATACGCATTTTTTAACTGCCTTTGAAACGTAGGGAAAATCTTTTTTATTCATACGAATCGTTGCAAAGGTTCTGTTCTGTTTTTATTTTGTGGTTCTAGCACTAGACGGAATTTCGCAACGTTCCGAATAAATAAACAAAGATTTTCCGTACGTTTCAAAGGCAGTTAAAAAATGCGTATAATTTTCGGCACGAAATTGATATCATAAATTTTGTGTTTCTAGTTCAGCTTTCGTCACTCGAAAATTTTACCTCAAAGAGGTGTTTTATTTGATATCAATTATTTTAGGGTAGCAAATTTAAAATCGACGAAAATACAAACAAATAAATTGCTAAAAATATTATCTAAACCTCACTTATGTATTCAAATCGATGTGTATATTGAAACACATAATTTTTCGAATACGGAATAAAGCGAAAAAGAATGATCATATCCTTTGTATTCGAAAAAAAAAAAAAAAAAAAAAAACATTATGAGAAATGATCCCCCTATGTCATAGGGGACAGTCTTAACGTAGCATCTCCACAGGCAAACAAATTTTAGCTAACATTTTTTGTTTGCCAGATATACGTTTTATCAGTGCACTTGCACAATATTCGCATTCGCAAAAGCTCCGCATTGATAATTGCGAATGCGAAAGCGAATGTTCAAATTTATGCGGAATTTCCGCGGCTGCGAATGCGAATGCGAATATTCGCAACAACCCTGCTATGTATGCATAAGGGATAGGTCTCCTACTTTTAATACGTATTTACGTATGTACATAAATAAGTGAATAGATTCTTGAATGATTATTTGTTTCGTAATGTTATTTAGTTAGTTGTTTATGTTTTTCTTTTGTTATTATAAATTTATTAAAAAAATATTTTCTTGAATGAATTTATTGAATCGGCATCGGCATCGGCCAAAAATTGGGAGCCGAAATTGGACTCTAATCAAAAAAAAAAGTAACTCGATTTTCGGAATCATCGAGCAATTCTACATAGGATTTGGATAGTGGCGTCTGGAGAACAAAAACAAAACTAAAATTTGTGAGCCAGTGTTATTATATTTTTTCACCTATATACATATATTTGTCACCTATTTCATCAATTTGAAATCTTATAACTTTTGAATAACCTATGGAGCTTGCACTTTAATTTTATATAAAACTCGATTCTGCAGCTGCTTCGGATCGCCCTAACTAAGTCGTATGGCTGAGCAATTATATGTAGATTACAGTAGGCTAGTAATTTTACTCACAAAAGCAATTGGTTTGTCCCCTATATACATACATATGTAAAGGGATGGAATGTTATTTGCAACCAACATTCTTTTAAAGATAGTCCATACATATGTTTTATTTGGTTTAAGGTAAAGACTGTTGGTATCTGGCAAGTGCATTATAGATAAAATATTCCGATTTACCTTATCACATAAGGTTTGTATAGTAACTTCTCCAGTAAAACATCGCAGCGAGAGCGTAAAAGCAAAATAGAGCGTAAAATTGAGAAGAAGAGAAAACTAGCAGAAAAAGTTATTGAACACAAAACTAGCAAAAACTTGCAAATGAACAGTTGTTGCCAAGGCGAATTTATATAAGGTGGTGTTACTAGCTCAGCTGATTTTGTGTATGTGTTTCGCCGCACGGCTTCTGATATCAAATTGAAAAATTTTGTTTGAATTTCTACACACACTCTTACAGATTTTGACAGTTTATGCCGCCAAAGCAAAAACAAAATACATGTAAATTTTTGTTTTTGTACTCCTGCTATCACCTTATATTAATTCGCCTTGGTTTTTGCACTGTTTTGACATTCTTCTGTAAACATTTTAATATTTATAAATCAGTTTTAAACTCTTTGCTTTACACACAAGCACTTACACAGTCCAGTACATCATTAATATTTTGATTTCCACTAATTTCCACTCATTTTACTTATGTTTGTGCTAAACCAATTCAACAAATGGCGGCTTTTGACATTTATTCTTCTTCTTCTAGCTAATTTCTGCGAGTAAAAATTTCACTAGCAAGAATTTGCAACACTCCCGTGTTGTTACGCGCGCGATTCAGTGCTCTCTTGCAAATTTTTTGGGTTATCATACACTTTTCCAGTAAAAATTTGCAGGTTCCAGTACAACTTAGTACTGACTATTACCATACAAACCTATAATCACTAACATTTTCGAAAGAACTTGACTAGTAAAGCTGGACATCCTCTGCATAAGCATGCATACTACCACATTTAAACACTGAAAATATGTTATTAAAAAATAGGGTATATCACAGCGAACGGCAGTGCGCGCGAGTGACGAAAGCAGCAACAGTAGCATGCTGAAATGGCTCGCCTATATATACACGAGATTTGGAAGTTTTTATCCAGACGTCCAATCGACATGTTTGAGATATCGTTGGAAAGGTCTTGCAGAGTGAGTCCAGAAAATGTATTCAAGCTTCATAAACGAATAGCCGGATTCTTAAAAATTAGGCTAAAGTGTTGCGAAACAAAAAACGTTTTTTTTCTTTTGGCGGTTTGCCCCCTGCATGTGGATACACCCAACATATTTAGTGTTATTATAAAGGCCAATACCTTTCAAACAATACCTTATATATTAAGTTCCGGCAACTAGTTGGAGAGATATAGAGGTAAATGTGTTTTGGTCCGTGTCTCCACTAGGAGATGCTTTGGTATGTATGTGGCGTCTGTACGTACCATCATTTAATTTTTTTCAAACTTTCAGGAATTAAAGTACAAAAAAACTAAGAAGGTTTTGTTCCAGGATGTTTTGATTCGTATGCCTTTGTGGGCGTGGCTGCTGTCTGAAATTCGAAAAAAGCCAATTTTTTAAACTACCACTGAGGCCGCACTACTCAGTCCATGTCATTGATGTGGATATCAGTAGAAGGGTCTTCAAACAGGCTATCTAACTCTATCTTTTGTGTTTATAAAATATAAATATGTCATAACGTTATCGCCCGAAAACTAAAAATCGGGCTGCTGAAAATATACCATTCGGGCATTTTCTCAAAAACTGGTCAGTCGATTTTATTCTAGGTTTCTACAAATCAAGCCCAAAACCTTAGCTTTCATCTGGCTTATATCTGGGAAAACTCTTGTTGTGGAGATATTGCGATTCAAATTGAAAAAATGTCGCTCCAAAAAGGGTCAAATGGTTAAAAATTAACATATCCGTCTAATTTGGTTATTTTAAGATATAAAAATAACTTACCCAGTTCCTCAAAAAAATTGTCCATTCCCCGATTGCCGCTTAAACCGAATTTCTCTGAAAATCGGGGAATTTTCCGCGAGTTGACAAGTTGAATGATGATTGTGTGTATTTTAGAGCACTTAACCTACCTGGGAAGACGCGTACAATATTACCTATAGTTGTACATAAATATGTATGTATGAATGCATTTAGTTCACCCAGTGTGCCGCTACTACTTACATACATATGTATAAATTGCCACTGAGCAAAACTACTTGAGAAAAAAGCATTAGTTTAGTAGCACGAGTGCAACAGCTTAAACGTAATTAAACTAATTAATATTATAATAAAAATTGTGTAAAACCTGCGTCAGTAAACCACAGGAGCAAATGAGTATAGGCGGTTAAAATCGAAACAATGCAACAAAAAATGTTGAACATAATTTACATAAAATAATTGAATGGAAAATATTTACATTGAGTGCATAAAAATGCCGGAATGCAGGAGAAGTAAAACTTCTTAAAAAGAGCACATGTGTGCGCCCCACACCCGGTAGAAATCTTAACAAAAATAAACTACGAGACTATCATACGAATATAGTTGTTTATTGTATCCATAGTTGATAAGTTTTTATCATTTCTATTATTTTTAATTTTTAATTTTTTCGAATACAAAAAAAATTTGAAAAATTATGTGTTTCAATGGACACATCGATTTGAATATATAATTTAAATTTATATAATATTTTTAGCAATTTATTTGGGAAAAATAAAACATTTAGATTATTGTTTGTATTTTGGTCGATTTTAAATTTGCTACCCCAAAATAATTGATATCAAATAAAACACCTCTTTGAGGTAAAAGTTTCGAGTGACGAAAGCTGAACTAGAAACAAAATTTATGATATCAATTTCGTGACGAAAATTATACGCATTATTTGGCTGCCTTTGAAACGTACGGAAAATCTTTTTTTATTTATTCGGAACGTTGCGTTTTCTGCTAGAAACACAAAGTAAAAAACAGAACTTACGCAACGATTCGTATGAATTTAAAAGATTTTCCGTACGTTTCAAAGGCAGTCAAAAAATGCGTATAATTTTCGTCACGAAATTGATATCATAAATTTTGTGTTTCTAGTTCAGCTTTCGTCACTCGAAACTTTTACCTCAAAGAGGTGTTTTATTTGATAATATAGGACCTCGAGTTGAGCTCTGCGGTACACCAGAAACTAATTTTGATTGGTTGTGAGGATTGATTCCCTACTGGAACTCGTTGGAACTGTTCTTTAGATAACTCGTCATAAGTTTCAGAGAATATTCGCTGAATTCAAAATAATGCTTGAGCTTAAGACAAAGGTGGTCGACATTGTCAAAGGCTTTGGAGAAGTCGAGGAGACATACCCCATTAAAAAAATTATATGTGCAATACTTCAACTTCAACTAGTTAAATGAAAAACCTATACTAGATCTTTGATGTTTTTTCCCAATAGCTGTATTCATTTACTTTATCAAAAGAATATAAAAAACTTTATGAATATGCATTCGTTTATAACAAGATAATTTAATTGTACCATTAAGCTGAAATTTTCAAAGAAAAAATTTATACATATATGCAAAGAAAAAAGTGTTAGGTTACCGACTATTTTTCAAAATGTTTTAAAGATAATTTTATTTGTTGGTATTGGATTGTATTTCTATTGCACAATTTTATTTGTTTTACGCTTTGCGGCCTATATTTTACCGAAATTTTGTAGGAAAATTTGTATTATTTCCTCCTATTTGTGAAGTTTGGTTTATTTAAGTTTCAACACGTTATCATTCTGTTTTGAATAAGTAAAAATCTTGTTGGGAAGTAGATCTTACAAATCCCCAGTGGTATTAAAGCCCATATTTGAAGCTAATTACTCTGAAAGGAGGTATTTTGTTCCTTGAATAATGATTTTGTTGTTCGCACGGTGTGAATAACAATATTTTACCGCTGGAATTTCCAAATATCTTCGGTCGAAATGAGCAAAAAATTTGCCAACTTAATGCGCAAAGAATGTTTCTCATTTTTGATATTCATTTTTCCCATAGTGAAAAGATTTTATTTGTTTTCCAAAGCTATATGCTTTTTACTTTAAACCAAAGATCCTTTTCGCCAAGGACAGGTTTGCCATGGAAGCCGAATGACTCTCCAAGTTGTGGTGGGCATCTGGATCAACTATATTGGAGTTTCTTTCGTCATTGAAAATTGCGTTTTTCAATTCTTCCTACAAAATTTTTTATTTTTTGTAAAATGCTAAAAACGCATTTTCGTGCCATAGATTGGGTTGTGGTTTAGCGATCTATTTCTTCAACTTAAGTACCAAAACTTATTATTTATTGTGAACTTTTACTTATGACAGAGACATTCAAATACATTTCAATTTTTACGGTAAATCATGCTATTCCTAGTAGCTAACTATTGGATATGTCATTTGCCCCACTCTTTTGAGGCTTATATAGGGCACCATATTTCTATAGTCGTCGTGATTTTTAAAAAAACATCTTATTATATTCTGCTGTCCGATTACTTCAGCAGTTATTTAGCTAGATTTCATGCCACAAAACTTCATTCCTGACTTCATTCCATCTTACCTACCTTGACTCACATCATTAACCATTGTTTTACTACCTCATGCTTCCCTGATGCTAGGAAGATGGCAACAGTGATTCCAGTCGCTAAAAATAAATCTGCATGTAGTCCTTGTGACTTCCGTCCAATTAGTACCTTGCCTGTCTTGTCTAAAGTACTTGAGTCCTTAATGTCTGAACAAATATATTGTAATCTCAGCAAATTCAGGTTACTGTCTCCATCTCAGTCAGGGTTTAGAGCTAAACACAGCTGCTCCACAGCTATGATTAAAATACTTGACGACATACGGATATCGTTTGATAAAAACAATTTGACACTATATTATGCCTTTTGGACTTTTCCAAAGCTTTTGACTCGGTTAGCCATGACCTACTTTGCTCTAAACTTAAGAATTACTTTGGGTTTATTTAACTTGCTGTCCGATTAATGACAAGCTACTTGTCCGGCAGAGCTCAGAGAGTAAAAATTAGTTATGAAGTATCCAAACTTAGACCGCTAACAACGGGTGTACCCCAAGGCTCTATTATGGGACCATTACTATTTAGCATGTTCATTAATGACATATTTAATACTTGTCAACATGCAAAAATGCATGCTTATGCGGATGACATTCAAATTTATTTGTCAGGGGCTCATGACGATGTGGTTAATTTGTGCGCGGATTTCAATAGTGATTTATCGTCTATATCTTCATGGTCTGTGAGAAACGGTCTATGTCTTAATAGTGAAAAATCATTTGTTTTACCAGTATGTAAAAGAAATATTAATTGTAATGTGATGCCTTCTCTGTACATTGGTGATAAGTCCCTTAAGTTTGTGTCAAAATAATCTAACCTTGGTTTTGTTATAAACACTAATTTAACCTGCATTGATCATATTAATTCCGTTGTCGGCAAAGTATATTATACTCTGCGGAATTTAAGAATGTCTGCTACTTTTACACCGGTGTGCATTAGGCGTAAACTCGCCATTCAATTAATATTGCCTATAATATGTTACTCGGAATTAATCTACAGTAAACTGGACTCACAATCTGCTCATAAAATTGATGTGGTATTCAATCACGTTACGCGGTATGTTTTTGGGTTGGCGAAATACGATCATATATCTGAATGGAAATCACTGCTCCTGGGATGCGGTATTTTTGAATACTTGAAGGCTAGAAATTGCATTTTTCTATTTCGCCTTATGATGGATAAGGAACCTAGCTATCTGTTTGAAAAATTTTCTTTCCCGAAATCTGCGCGCCTAACGGAATTGATCGTGCCCAACTATAATTATCTAACATCTGCAAGACTATTTTTTGTTAATGCTATTCGCACCTGGAACTCGATTCCATCTCATATTCGTAATAGTTTGAACATAAGCAACTTTAAGAGTGTTTTGTATTCTTATTTTCGTTAAAATGCTATTTCATATCCAAAGTTATACCCTTTCCTCTGAGGCTCGCTATCTAGTTAGGTATAGGGTAATCAATACATTATTCTTATGTTTTTTCTTATACTCCACTTGTGATTCTCTATAGAGTTTTGTAAGTTTTTGTTGTTCCTGTTTTTGACTTATATATTACTTAATTTTAAACATTAACATATTGTAATTCTTTATTATAAGTTACAGTTGTACTATAAAAGATCATTGGGATCTTATTGTGCTAATGTTATATTTTATAATAAATGAAATGAAATATGTATATGTCCGGGCTGTTCTTCAGATAGTTCAATGTCACGGGATATTATGGGCCATAATATAACTAGGGAAAATAATAAAACGGTTTTTATTATGAAAATAGCTTCTATATGTTTAGGTTTCTACCACACAGTCATTGATGTAGTTTTCTGTTGAAAATTTTTTGACACTGGAGCAGGCGGAACTGAATACTTAATTTTGCACATATAATTATTTACCATTGAATTTTAACTATTATTTGTAAAGAAACATCAACTTAGCATATGAAAATACTGATTAACTAAAGGCTATTATAATCGCATACAGCGCAAAGTTTTACTCTTCTTTAATGGAGCTAAAATGAGGAAAAACATTTTGCACATACATATGTACATATAATTATTTTACTGGGGTAGTAGCGTAAGTAAACCTTTGTCGAAAAAAGAACGAACGTCATCAAGAATTTTTAACACAGCCGTTGAGCAGCTTTGACCAATCCCAAAGCCAGATTGAAGCGGATAGAGCAGGTTCTTTTCCTGCGCATGACGTGTAATTTGTTCCGCCATTAAAGACTCAAATACTTTTAACAGCGTTGGTAGAATACTTATAGGGTGAAAGTCCAATGGAGTCTCGGCGCCCTTCTTTGCAGTAGCGCGCACTAAAGCCACCTTCCACTTATCAGGTAAACACGGTTATCGTACTGATAATAGATGATAGTACCATTTTAATAAATTTTAACGGTATACCGTTCTGACGGCATGTATTCGATTTTATTTTTAAAATACATACATCTAATGACATCACACTCAGATACTATTGAGAATTCAAATGGGCTACCAGAATAACATAGGTGGTCAGAAGGGACAAAACATTGTGGGTATGAATCAGACAAAGGACTAATGAACAGGTTTAGAATTTTTAACGGAGTCGGTAGGTATCGTAGATACAAAACTTCTTGTACAAAAGTCATGGCTGAAGACACTCACGTTGCATGCATTATAACGCAAATTTGTGTTATTTCCCAATTGAATGTGAAGTAACACAAATTTGCTTTATTTCATTTCTCGTTGAGCAATAAGACCAACTTTTAAACTTAACAATTGAGTAATAAAGCAAAATAGTGCACATATGTGAGTAGTCACCAGGTGAACTAATATTAGAGTGAGAGGAAAGATTTTGACACAGCCTTATTTAAAAATTTGCCTATAAAATGTGACTATATGGCAGCCGAATGTCAGAAAATAAAGCGAGAGAGCTGTTTTATTACTTCACCTGTTTATTGCGCCATTCATCCCACCTGCTTGTATGTAAAATTTTACATATTTTTACACAACTGTTTGGTACCACGTGTTCGCTTCGTCTTCGTAAACGAAATCTGCAGTTCGGAAATAGTGAAGCAAGTGAAGATAACTGAAGATAAATCTCAAAAAAATATTCTCTTTGTTATATGCTGCGTTCCATGCAAACATTTTAAGGTTTTCCAGCAATATTTTCAACATATTAGAAAGCATGCAGACAAAATTCATACAAAAGCGCTATGTCCAATTTGCCGATTAAAGACGACGCTTTCCCTACATTTTGTTAGGCTAAGTAAAAATATTTTGTGAATATTACTTTCTTCATATGAATAAATATCACGTTTTTTGTTTAATTGTATTTTTGGAATAAACAAAGTTCTTTTTCCTTCTGTCAGTAAACTGTTTTTCTTACAAATAGTACAAATAAGCAATAGGAAATAAAGCCAAATTCCAACCTTTGTTGGAAATAAAGCAAATCTCATATTTTGGTATTATTTCCCATTTAAAAGTGAAATAAAGCAATTTTTGCGTTATTGCTGTTTGTGTTATTTAACCCCCCATCAAATCAAATGAAAGAACGTCACTCACAGAACACAGCAGGTCAACGACAAGCGAAAACCTTACAACAATAGATCAGATAAGGTATATGACCTTCATTTTATTATCCACGTACCTACATGCTTACATAGTTAGAAAAAATTTGCACAGTTACGTAAGTTACTCGACCTGTACTAGGTAACTTGAATTGTTCATTTCCATTGCAGCACAGTGTAAATAAGGGGCATGGAAAGTCGTCAAATGAAGTTTACACATATATAACATACATATGTATATGCATATACACATTGCCTAATTCACTCCAAGGCCACACTAAACTACTTAAATTACATAAGTAACAAATTCCCCAACATATTGCACAACGGGCGTCTTTGACGGTGGATCCTGGATAGCGGCAATTTGTTACCACTACCTACAATTACATACACAATTGTACGTGTAAAGCCAATATCACCCAAATATGGTGCTGCATTTGTATATGCCCCAGTAGAAATTTTATGCATACGACATCGCTGTTGGTGGCATGAGCTTGCTGCTGTGTATACATGCCAGTATAAATGAACCTTCATTTCCATTTAACACGTGTGGTTTCTCAGAGCGTATGCGTACTCTAACCATACACTTGTACTACTGCTGTATGCATACGGCTGTATTAATGTTTCAAACATACAAAAATGCATTAATGGATCAGTATTAAAGCATTCTTACAAGATATGTATCCCCATATATAAATGCTACTTTTCTGATACATTTTAATATACGGGGACATAAAAACAAGTAGCATTTACATATGCAAATGCATATCTTGTAAAAGCCCGTTTGTGCTGAAAATAGTATCCATTCACTAAAATTTTTGTACATTACTGAAAATACTACGAAAATTCCACTTCAAATTTATCAAGAAATGTGCTTAAAAAAACGACAACGTACATTCGCTTGCAATTCGCTAGAATTTGAATTTATTCGTGGTAACTCACGACTACGCATGAATTGTTCACACTAATTCTCTCATATAGCAAGCATTCTTCATGAATGCATACAACCGATTTTTACTGGCGCGTTGCATACCCTGCAGAAAAAATTATCAATTGATAAAAAATACCCACTTGTAGTTAGCTTTTCTGTGGGATCTCTATAAAATATATAGCTTGTAGTTAAATGCTATCTTGAACCTAGTTGAAAAGTTATGCAGGAGTAATGCAGACGTAATCGGAAGATTGTTTTCTTTAAACAAGTTTCTATTTAAATATCCTCAAACAAATTTTACTTTAAATACACTTTTTTCTGCACTTCACAAATACTTTTTCGAATCCAGGACAAATAAAGGGAAAAATTTTGTGTTATCATTTTGGAGTTATGTCTGACTTAGCTCGAATATGGGATCACCTACCATCAGAATATGTAAACAAATATGTAATGTTTAATAAAGTAAATGAATAAACAAGTAAACATATAAAAAAAAACTATTTATTTTCTTATTAATATTTTATGTCCAAAAAGAGGGTTACCTTGACTACTTCGCGATCATCGCCATAGAAATATAACTACCTTTCCTCAAAGAAAATATACAGATGATAGTGACCTTTAGTTCCTTCCTAATCAGCTTCAAGTTTACTTATAGTTAGATACATTTCCTGCAGGGTATGTACTATATATAAAAACCTTATTGCATACATACATATGTATGTATTTCTGTGACGTTTGTTTTGTAAAAAAGTTGTTACGCTCTGTCAGGGACAAGTATCATTTTGACTAAAACCGGAGAGTGTCACAACCCAACAAACATTTAGGTTTGAGCTCAACTTGAGGTTAAGTTGAGAACTAAGGCATTTCTCAAATCTCCAACGGTGTTTCTCAACAGCACCTCAAGTGTAGGATCATAGCGTTCCAACAAAAAGGGCATTTTTATTTGTTTAAAGGACTGTTTCTCAAGTTGAGAAAATGCTAGTAATTCTCCAATTGGTCTCAAACATAGCATTGAAATACTGAAATTGAAATAGTAAAATACCTTATACCTTTTTGATTGAAACGACATATATAGACGGATTTAAATATAAATTTTTCATTTTATTACTCCTTTTTAACCGACTTCCAAAAAAAGGATAACTTTGGACCACGTCAACCGATTTCGAAATTTTTTTTTTGCATCGGAATCAGAGGTGGTCCCATACTAATCTGGTTATGAGATATATATATAAATATATTTTTTTTTTATATGAGAGTTGAAGTCGGTTTCTTTTTTGCTAAAAATTACTTGTGTATTATGTAGTTGATCAATATCGTATTACAATAATTCACTTCACAGTATACAGTCCGACAGTAATTTTGCCACTTGATTCACTTCGCGTTTTATTTTCTTTCAAGATTATTTGAGGATACTTTGAAGATTATTTATTTTTTGCTGGTAATTTTCCGCTTTATATAGCTTTAGTTTTTCACATATCTGCGCTTCGTATCAACTTGAGAACTATGAATTTCCCCAAGGTTGGAGAAATATTTTTTTGTATTTTTTGGTGTTTATTGGGAATAACTAGTTCCGGCTATGCTTCCCGCGCACACTATTTATTTAGCCAACAGTATTTTCAACCGGTATTTCTGTATGGAAAAACAAGACACTGCTGAAACTTTTTTAACCGAGTTTTCACCAAAATTTTCTTTGTTTTTTATTTTAAAATAATGTAATATGTAGTACAGGATTATATGTGAAAAAACTAAATTTTCATTTCCCATTCGGACGCTCTGGAAGCAAGTTGCAAAATCTAACTTAAACTTCGAAAACGAGAGTGATTGAAGATACTTTCAGTGTGGATATATTACAAGCATATATTACACAATGTTTAAGTAAGTGAAGTGATTATTTTTAATGAAATATAGACAATGCAAGTGTCTGTATGTTTGCGCAAATGCAAGTGCATCGCTGCTTAGTGAAAAGTCATGCTACAAGAAAAGCTGTATTAAGAAGAAGCTGTTAAATATCTTGCTGTAGTACCTATTTGACTTTATTTAAAGATCAATATGTATGTATGTACTTATGTTATAGTTTAAATTATAGAACTAGATGTCAGAATTTGCAATTTTTTATTTTGCTCGATCATGCGGCCATTCAGTGGTAAGGTGAATTTCTTGCTGCCATACTTAAAAAAGCAGCACCGCTACGTCAAGTGCAGAAATAACAACAACAAAACGCATAGGATTGTTTGTCAAAATCGGTTTTTCCAACTCATCAGCGTTGGCGCCGCGTGATTTCGGTATGCTTCATACAAATTGTAATGGCATGAGAATATTTTTACAGCCAGGCAACGCTGACGCTTTTGTTTAGATATGGCAGTGATGTATCAAATATAATGGCTGAAATGCAATATCGGCAAACGGCGAAGTTCGCCGAATTGGGCGATACCGACGTTCACCGTTCATCCTGCTATTTCGCTTACGAAACGTAGCGAAAACAGCTGACACCATTTCGTCGCATTTATAATTCGGGTGACTATGTTTTAAAAACCGAATCCACGTGGAAATAATAACGAATCTAAATATAAAACAGAGAGAAATTTTTATACATTATTTTATTTTAAGCCAGATTTTATGAATCGATAACTGCCTTTTTAAACAACCAAAAGAACTCGTGTTATATGTATGTCGATTTCTTCTAAAACTTTGAAAGCCTAAAAAATACGGCCATCTTTGCATTGACTGCAGCGGTGCCCAACTTCGTATTTCTCTGTGGCTGTGATCAATTTCATATGCACCAGTGTTCTAATTGTGACAGTGCGAGTTTCGCTGTGGCAACATCGTCGTTCGCCGGTATTGTGTTTCAGTCATTGCAATACTAGTTTTACCTGAAATAAAGTAACGCTTCTGTTATGTATTAACATTGACTGTTAAATTTAACGACAAGAATAATCACAAAATGTGTGCATACATGGGGAAAATTACCCAATACAGAGTTACCGAGTACAAAACTCGGTGTGAATACCCCTATTAAATAAAGCAATTTTGAAATTTGCCTTACAAACTGTAGCACAATGACCGATTATTGGATAAAAAATATTGATTTTCAGATCTAATATTTAAGTTGTATTTAAATGCACGATGTCGGCTATTTAAATTTGGAAAATTAAACCTGATTTCCGAATACGTATTCCTAATCACCTTTTTTACAGAAAAATGTTGCCGTCTCAGTACCCTCTACGCTCTAATAACACCAGGGACCGAAACTAACAGTATTTTTTTTCTAAAGTTACCTTGGCAAAATAAGTATTTATAGAAGTCAATTCCTGATAATAAACAAACCGCTTATCCAAATTCAACAAGTTTGGTATCATATGGAAAAGGACTAAAATATAGAGTCCGACCGATTAATCGGCATCGGCTAGTATCGGCCAAAAGAATCGACGTCGGCATCAGCATAGGCCGATTTTGGCCGATTCTTAGCTGATTCTTTTTACTTTTTTTTCGCAATTTTAACAAATGTTCACCAAAATTTTAAACTGTTAAATCAGTTTTTTTTTAATTTTTTGAGTGCGCAGTTTTTTAAATTATAGTATAATAAAGGGCGAATTTGAAGTAGCTAGGTAAGTGTTGATTTTTGACAATTTTTGTTCACGCATTTTCTTCCAAACAAAGTATGTTCGAATTTTTTTGGTATGGTGAAAATCCGCTCAGATTTGTGGTGTGCGCCTTGATGTTGTCACACAAAACGGAGGGACCTACAGTTTTACGCCGACTCCGAACGGCGATTGTATTTTTTATGAGAAGCTGTTTTTCATGGCAGAAATACACTCGGAGGTTTGCCATTGCCTGCCGAGGGACGACCGCTGTTAAAAAAAAAAACCTTTTTTCTATATTTTTTTGCGATGTTGCTTTGACCAGGGCTTGAACCCAGGTGCTGCGCAGTGGAAGCGCGCACTGCATACCACTACACCACAGATAATACTTTTATCATTAAAAATAAATAAGTGAATAGATTCTTGAATGATCATTTGTTTTGTAATGTTATTTGTTTATGTTTTTCTTTTGTTATTATAAAAGTTTATCAAAAACATTTGTTATTGAATAAATTTATATTCAGGTGGTTTTTTTTAAGGAATCGCTCTCCCTGGTGTCAACAATGACCCGGTTCTATAGTAAATGTCCTAGAAGCTTTACAGTATAGTTGGTGGCACTTTCAAAATGGGTGCGAATCATTGTTCTACAGAAATGCAATATACATATACTTGTTTTAGACGAAATACCTTAGAAGTTTGAACGCATAATAATATTGGAAAATCACATCCATTGGGCCAATTGCAACGCAGGACCGTCGATATACTCAATGGTGCAACAGGTCGATTTAATCTGACCTTCACGGCCCCTTTTCTCACTTGGCTATTTTTAGTAATAGCTCGACTTCAGCACCACTTGGAAGCACGTTTTTGCAATAGTATTGCATACAT
>NW_016157398.1:89094-94773 GCF_001687245.7 Rhagoletis zephyria
GAATCAGGGAAAGCTAAATCGTGGACATTCTTAATCGAATATACTCTATCTCTCTAGCAGAAAAAAAGGCAATTTCCATAAAATCCGTTCCCTGCTATTACATAACCAAACACATATGAAACGTATGCTTTGTTTCGTTAATAATTTATCGTCCATATAACAGAAATATGCCACAGCTAGTCTATTCTATACTAATTATATAAAGAGAAGTCCCTTTTTTTGTAACAGGTAATCTCGTGAACGGCTGGTCCGATTTTCATGAAATTTTGTATATAAATAGCTTTCGGTAACCACCATGTTTTAGGCTAAAAAAATATCTTTTTTCGTGTAGGAGGACAAGAGACCGTTCTATTCGAAAAAATCTTATTATGGTCCGATTTGCTTAAAATTTGGTACGTAAGTAGCTTTTTAGCATATATTAGCATATATGATCCATTTTTTCCGGGAAGTGGTCCAGCTATTCGAAAAAATCGTATTTACGGTCCGATTTGCTTCAAATTCAGTACGCAGGTAGCTTTTTAGCATATAGTAGCATATATGAACCATTTTTTCCGTGTAGTGGACCAGGGACCGATCTATTCGAAACAATCTTATTATGGTCCGATTTGCTTAAAATTCCATTTTTTCCGAGAAGTGGACCAGGGACCGATCTATTTGAAAAAATTGTATTTACGGTCCGATTTGCTTAAAATTCCGTACGTAGGTAGCTTTTTAGCATATATGATCCATTTTTTCCGAGAAGTGGACCAGGGACCGATCTATTCGAAGAAATCATATTTATGGTCCGATTTGCTTAAAATTCGGTACTTAGGTAGCTTTTTACCTGGATAAGCTTATAGATTCCTGTTTTCCAATTTTAATGCAATTTCGAATATAAATAGCTTTGAGCAACGACCATATCAAGGGGCGAATTCGTCACTTGGCAAGATTTTGTTGCGCCAATCAGAAACAACGGATCTGTCAAAATATAATTATAATATATAATATATCTCAGCTAATATATATTTTGAAAGCCGTTTTTTTAGTTTTTCGCAAGGCTCGAGAGCGGCTAAACCGATTTTTTTGAAACTGCCACCTGCCGCACGTGTCCCAAGGATGGTTTTAGGCTAAACAAAAATCGATATGTAAAGGGGGCGTGGCACTTCCCATACAAACCGAATTTCTCATGCTACATATCTCTGAAAGTGGCATGGTAGAGTTCTGGAACTTGGTATGGAGATATACGAAATCAATCGCACACCCTTGGAGAAAAATTTAAGCTATTGTAAAAAGGGGTGTGGCATCTCCCATACAAACCAAATTTTTCACACTACGTATCTCTGGAAGTGTTCATGGTAGAGTTCTGGAACTTGGTATGGAGATGTACGAAATAAATCGCATACTCTTGGAGAAAAATTGGAACTATTGGGAAAGGGGGCGTGGCATCTTCCATACAAACCAAATTTTTCATATTGCATATCTTTGGAAGTGTTCATGGTAGAGTTCTGCAACTTGGTATGGAGATATGCGAAATCAATCGCATACTCATGAAGAAAGAGGGCAGCTGTTGGAAAGGGGGGCGTGGCACCTCCTATATAAATCGAATTTTTATACTGCATATCTCTGAAAGTATTCAGATATGTATGTAGTTGAAATCAAGCCCATACTCATGGAGAAAATTTGGGCTATTTGAAAAGGCGGTGTGTCTTTGAATATATTTTTAATTCTTTTGTAGGTGTGTTGGTGAGTGAAATCCTCCTAAATGGTTGTACGGATGTTAACGAAACTTTTTGTGTGTTTGAGTGGGATCTCTGGATAAGTTTTAGTTGTCACAATCTATGCAAAATGCTCGACAGTGGGCTGTAGTGAGTATTACTAAAAATCTTATTTATGATCCGATTTGGCTAATGTTTTAAATAAAAAATATTTCCAAATCAAGATTTTTCAAATACCTTTCGTTTGGCACCCATATTGTTCGTCAAACATATTTTCGATTGTAAGTCTTCTTAAAACTCTTTAGTTTGATACCCACATTGCAATATTTCAATTATTTAATCAATCCAAAACGGTCCACCCTAATGCTTAATAATATATGTACATATGTATGCATACATGTACACATGTATTTATTAGAAACTGCCATAAATTTTTCCCGCCAAATGAACTATTTTTTAACTTCCCCTCCAAACAATTTTACTGCTTTGAGGTTGAACTCAATTCTATTGAAAAGAGCGCGGGTACTTATTTTCCCTTATTCCACCAGGAACGGCCGTCAGCCACCACACATCGTCCGCACCCGCTCTACATTTGTACATATCCATAAAAAAATAATAATAAGTCAAACATATTTGACAAGGGACTAATTTTTCGTTGGTTTATTTATTTTATCGCTTTATATTGAAAATACATTGGTGTAACATACTAAGCTTTCGAGTTAAAATGTTCAAAAAGGTGGCAAGGCGCTCAAAAATATTTCCAACAGTCATCTATCTTAAACTTCCTTAATTTAATACCTATATTTTAATAAGTCATTTATTTTATCAATGCAAATGCAAATTTAGTTAAATATTCAAACAGGTGGCAACCCTCCTCAAATATATTTTCGGCGTTAAACGTTAATATTGAAATACTTCATTTATTTATTTTTGTAATATAAATGATCCTGCTATGATACCGAACAATAAAAAAAAATAAATAATCCAAATCAGTTCAGCGGTTCTCGAGTTTCGATGACCGTGACAAAGGAACACAACAGCTTGGTACCGATATTGTAACATTTCATTTATTTTACCAATTTAATTGAGATNAAAAAAAATAAATAATCCAAATCAGTTCAGCGGTTCTCGAGTTTCGATGACCGTGACAAAGGAACACAACAGCTTGGTACCGATATTGTAACATTTCATTTATTTTACCAATTTAATTGAGATAAATTTTCAAACAGGTGGCAACCCTCTTCAAAGAAACTTTCTACTGTAGGACTTTTAAAAACTCTTTAGTTCGCTACCCACATTGCAATATTTCATTTGTTTAATCAATATAACTGAGTTAAAATTTTCAAATAGGTGGCAATCCTGCACAAAAGTATTTCCTAAAGTTTTCTTTTCTCAACCTCTTTAATTTGATATCTATTTCAATTATATTGAGTTAAATTTTCAAACAGGTGGCAACTCTCCTGAGGCATATTTTCGGCGTAAGCCTTCTTTAAAATCTAAAGTTGGATACCCAAATTACCGTATTTCATTTATTTTATCAAAACAACTGAGTTAAAATTTTCAAAGATGTGGTAATTTTACTCAAAAATATTTCCAGCAGCTATCTTTCTTAAACCTCTTAAATTTAATATCTATATTGTAATATATCATTTAGTTTATCAATAAAATTGCGCTTAATTTTTTAACAGGTGGCAACCCTCCTTTAAAATATTTTCGACTGTAAGCCTTCTTAAAATTCTTTAGTTTGATACCCACATAGCAATATTTAATTTACTTTATTAATTTAACTGAGTTAAAATTTAAAAATTGGTGGCAACCCTTCTCCAAAATATTTCCAACAGATATCTTTTTTAAACCTCTTTAATTTGATACCCATAATGTAATATTTCAATTATTTTATCGATGTACTTTACTTAAATTTTCAAACAGGTGGTAACACTCTTCAAACATATTTTCGGATGTACGCCTTCTTAAAACTCTTTAGTTTGACACCCACATGGCAATAATTCATTTATTTTATCAATTTGTCTGAGTTAAAATTTTGAAAAAAGTGGCAACCCTCGTTAAAAATATTTCCAGCAGTTATCTTTCTTAAAACTCTTCAATTGGATACCCATATTGTAATAATTTATGTATGTTATCAAAATAATTGGGCTTAAAAATTTTCAAATAGGTGGCAACCCTCCAATTTTTTGCGATATCATTGGTTCTGGTATTATACCGAACAATACAAAGAAAAATTATTCAAATCGGTTCAGCCGTTCTTGAGTTTTGACGACCGTGACATACGAACACAACATTTTTATTAATATAGACGATAGAAGAAGAAGATTTGGCCAAGGTTACTTTAAAAGAATAATAACTGTTATTTTCGGTCCCTGAAGGAAAGGGCAATGAGAAGGCAACATTTTTTGTAGAAAATGGAATTTAATTATTGATTGGAAATTGGCCCCAATAGTAGGGCTGCCTGACGTCCCGGTTTTCCCGGACAAGTCCCGGTTTTAGACTATTTATCCCGGTGTCCCGGTCCAACCTTAAAATGTCCCGGGTTTCATTTACATGTCCCGGTTTTCGATTTGATTGCACAAATTTGAATAGAAGTTCAAAAATAACTACAAATTTTATGAATTCACTGAGGGAAATAACGCATAGTAAACATGAATATTTTTATTTGATTATCGTTCTAAAATGTTCGTATTTAAAAACAACACGCACGCGTGGTGTTGATTCAAACTCAGCATTTGAATGCACATTTACATGTCTGGCTGTAGATGAGTGCGCAAAGATACTTGCCACAATTTGTTAATTTCCAGAGGGTCAGGGTTCAAATCCCATTACAGGCAGCATGGAATTTAAATATAGGCTGCGTTTCTTTATACATTCCGGATAATCCCATTTCACAGCCGGAATAAACAGAATGCGTTTGAAATATACGTCAACATATCATCAGGAACGTTCTAAAGAATAAATAAACAAAAAAGTTTATTCCAAACATTCAGAATGAATAAAGAAATGCAGCCATATATTTTTTAACTTAATTATGAAAAAGCTTCCGTTTGAATTTAATATTTCTAGACTGAGGGCGTGAGCACGGTTGACACTTACTAATTTTTTTGTGTACCAAAACGTGTACCAAAATACAAAAAATTTACCAAAATAGGCTTAAGCTAAATATTTAATTATTCAAATATTTTAAAAATACACATTGCCCATACATATATGTAGCTGGCGTACTCCTACCCTGTCGGAAACACCAACAATGAAAATGAGTTACCCTTTAGAAATTATTACCTTGTAGGGCTACTGGAAGGATACTTTCGGTAACATTTTGTCAGTGAGTTTAACGAGGGATCCTAACAGATTGGTTTAAAACTATCAAGAGCCCTTGAAGGTCCGGCTTCTTATGCTCACCAAATTGCTGAGACACAAATCGCTTCAGCAAGCCTCATTGTCAATTAGTATGGTATGTGACGATTAGAGTGCTTTCGTAGGGCCATACATTTTGTTTTTGTCTTCCCTTTTCATTTGATGAGAAGTCAAAGCAAATGCGGATCAAGCAGTGTAAACACCTTCAAATGACTGATTTCAAATCACGCATTTTGGTCCAATGTAAATGTAATATTAGTCTGCCATAAACAAGCACGACCGGATCCACGAGTACATTAACAAATACATATAAGCAAATGCTCCGCGAACACCATGATACAATTTCGTTCCACTAAATTTACCGCTTTAGATCACCATTTACTGTTATAAATTCGACGTTCTGGTTCTTAACATCCCTTTTCCTTTTTTCATAATGCCATGTGAAAAGAGTCGTGTTTTTATTTTTCATACATAGCTGGATTTATCATACGGAAATTAAGCATTACTGTATATGAAGAGAAAATCTCCCACTCATATACTTGGATAGACCAAATGTCAAATGGTGGTATGATAAAACCTAAACCAGAAATCCTTGTGGACATAAAGAAACTGGAAGTAA
>NW_016157398.1:95273-113831 GCF_001687245.7 Rhagoletis zephyria
GGATGCGCATGGCTCCTATAATGGCTACACAGACAGATCGGTGCTTGACTTTTGGCCTCCTGGACGGTGCTTACTTAGTACGTAATAATCGGTTTTGTCACTGTATTGAATGCCCAAAACGTCAGTGCTTCTGACAGCCTGGTTGTTAACAGCTATGAGAAGAAACTTTAAGTTGACCCCTGAATGCTTCGCCTCTTGTGATAGAAATTACGGAGATTGATGTCTCAGGCAGTTTAAAGTCTCCCTGCAATCTAGAGGCAATATTGTCTTTTTTAATAAATTTAATGGAAAAGAAATTTCGCATTGCAAAAATTTAATAGCTGAACTATTGAAGTTAAGTTCCGATGTAAATTTAGAAGAAAGAATCAAAATTTTTTTTTTTAAATGTCGAATAAACTCTAGAATTAAGTATTTGAATAAAAAAATAAATGCTCAAAAACATTGGGCTAATAAAAACAAGAAAATTGCCAAAACGGTTTTATAAATAAATGTGTAATTTTGAGTAAGTAGATATGCATTTCCACATTTACATTAAACGAAAATACAAAAACTAAAATGAAGCCGATTTTAATGTGATTTTAAATATTTTCATATTTACAAAAACTTTCATTTCATAGATATTGAATTTTATCAAATATGGTACATGCATAACAAAGGGTTAATTTCTTTATTTACGTTTTTTGACATTACAGTCAGGTATGAGAGAGCTCGACTGAATTGTCACTTCCACCTTGTTGAATATGCCTTGATATGTACCTTAATACGTTAAAAATGACGTGCACAGAGTTTTACAATTATATTAAGGAAAAGTCAGAAGTTTTGAAACAAGTCCACAGCAACGAAAAATTTGACTGATATTTTAATGTTATCTTGTACTCAAGTTTTTTTTCTTTCATGAAACCTAGAGTGCTTATCAGTACAGTGCCGTACAAAATTATTGGATCGGAGACTCTTCATCAAATCACAATTTCTAATCAGATCTGTTAGAAAAATTTTTTAAATATACCTTTTGTACCAATTAATAAAGTGCAAGTCTGAAGTTGCCAGCAAATTTCGTTGATTTTTAGCCATTTTTTTTTGCCGACAGTGTCTTCCATATAAAAAGAATTGTCGAACATAGTTTGTATGGAAGAAACTCTCAGTAAAAACAATACTAAAAATCAACTAAAATTTAATAGGCTGCAAAACTTCATTTTTAAAATTTGTACAAAAAGTCTAATTAAAAAGTTGCAAATTTGTATGCAAATTTATTGAATTTCTTGAGTTTTGCACAAAGTTTAGAAATTTTATTTTTATGTTTTTTGATGTATTTAGTAAAGTGTCCCGGTTTGGTAACAGAGATATCTGGCAGCCCTACCTAATAGTCAGTTTCACGAAAGCGATTTAAGTGAAAAATTATTATTTTTTATTTGCATTTAACATGGAAACTGGGTGACAGGTAATAAGATCAACGGAAATAAGGTCAATTGACTTTATTTCCCACCCTGGTGCGAAATAAAGTCAATTGACATTATTACCTTTTTAAAAACGAAATAAAATCAATTGACGTTATTTCTCTTTCAAACATTAAATTTGCTTAGCTTCGCGGCGGCCCGCGTCAGCGCGCACACCACGTCACGCTACGCCGCGGCCCCCCCGGGCCCCCTTCCCCGTCTCCCACCGTGCTGTAACGCAGGTAGATTTATATTTTGTATACGTTGAAATAAAATTTGTATATATTTTAAACATCGAGGGCTTATATTCAATAATACTCTCTATCTGCACACTTTTCACAAAGATGAGATTCTGATATAAAAATCCACCTAAGCTTTAACTGTCATCAGTGATATTAATGCTANTGTTTTATGTTTGTTTATAAGATGCCATTTTTCACTGCGATAGCATCGCAGCATCAGAAAGGGTGCGAAGGTCGAGGTGAACTCGAGCCGGCAAAAAAACAATATTGTGAAATTTATTGAGGGCAGCAGTCTACCGGATATCCGATCGGATATCCGAATCCGGCTGTTATTTTTTACAGGATATCCGGAATCCGGTTATCCGGCAAAATCTATATCCGGCACATCCCTACTGATAATGTTGCCATATAAGAAGGTGACATTTTTTTTTGAGAAAAGAAAACGCCATTAATTGCAGATGCAGCTCAAAATAAATTTTAAGTTGGTACCTAGCAAGATAAGTCGAAACTAAGGCGACTATTACTACTTTTATACGCACGTATTATTTGCAAATAACAATTTGCAAAATGGTAAACTTTGCCGTATAAACGCTGAGTTAATTTTATATTTGCAAATAACTAAATCACGCAAATAAGTATTGATTTGTGGTACTATTTGCAAATAAGCGCAAGACGCCGCCATTCTTAGGTTTATTTTCTTTTTTGATGATAATTTTATTGACTTTTTATAATCAAGACATTACCATTTTTAACTATATTTTCTTTTTCGATGGTTATATTATTGCCATTTTATAATCAGGCAATATTAAAAAAGAATTTTTCGCCATCGAATAAACAGTGATTTAGGTATTTGCAAATTATTTTTATTTTATGAATAGCTTTAGTAGTAACTTAGAATAGTTTCGACTTAGCTGTCAACTAATTATAACTATGAATATGCGCCTATGACATAATCATAAAACCACTTATCTCGAGTTAAGCCATTTTCCCAAACAATATTTTAAAGATTAATTGTAAGTTTTAAGGGAAACTTATTCACTTTTAATCCAAAGTCAAACCTTCTATAGTTACTTAAGTTGTTTTATCAATATGCCCCAGAATTGCATTCGCGAAACCAGTAGTAAATGAAAAAATTTTGTTTGTATTTGAATTTGAAACGAAAACTGACAGGGAAAACATAATTTTTAATTTAAATTGCTTTCGTGAAACTGGGTTTGGGAAATCGCATGGAAGTTTGGAATGTAATTTCTCAAAAAGGCGACTATCGATTTCCTCCAAAGTTTCGGAAACTGTTACTGGTTCACGAAATTCTTAAATTATTTTTATTGTTTGTTGTTAATTATTTTTGAGTTTATGAAGGGTTTTCTTCTTTTTGCAGCCACTTACCAGCCAGCATTACATTGGGTTCCCAAACAATGTTTTAAAGATTAATTGTAAGTTTTAAGGGAAACTTATTCACTTTTAATCCAAAGTCAAACCTTCTATAGTTACTTAAGTTGTTTTATCAATATGCCCCAGAATTGCATTCGCGAAACCAGTAGTAAATGAAAAAATTTTGTTTGTATTTGAATTTGAAACGAAAACTGACAGGGAAAACATAATTTTTAATTTAAATTGCTCTCGTGAAACTGGGTTTGGGAAATCGCATGGAAGTTTGGAATGTAATTTCTCAAAAAGGCGACTATAGATTTCCTCCAAAGTTTCGGAAACTGTTACTGGTTCACGAAATTCTTAAATTATTTTTATTGTTTGTTGTTAATTATTTTTGAGTTTATGAAGGGTTTTCTTCTTTTTGCAGCCACTTGGTTTGTGTATGAGATACGACAAAATGTGATAAAAACATGTACTTAATTAACGCAATTTCTTATTCAATACCCTGGAAACTAAAGAAGATATCCAAAAATTTATAACGCTATTTGAAAGATCTTATTTTAAAATATATAACTGCATCTTTAAATCGTCATGAAAATCGTCAAATAGCTCAGCAAAATATATAACTAAACTTCCCAAAATAGGCGAAGACATGTGTCTTTCCATCTATCTTTTTGTATACCTACTGTATGAATTGATCAAACTTTGATTGCGTCTTCCCAAAAAATTTAGATTTTTAGATAATTATCTGTATTAAAGCTTAGTTTCCAGCTCTTTAGAAAACGATCAAAAAAATGTTTATTAGCTCTGATCCAACACTTTCGTGTAAAATCCTGTAAAAATGTCAAACAGCAAAATTAAAGCATAGACAGACGGCAGTGTTGATCCGGATCAACTCGTTAATTCAGAATTATCTCGGGCTCAGTCTTTCCTCACGAAACAAACACGGGTTGCCTGTGCTCTTGTTTAACAAAAAACTTTAGAAAACCGGAGTAAATTTCTTAATGACTGCGTACTGCCTTGTGGAAATTTATCACAAGAAAATTTCTTCGCCATTTCTTGAGCGATTTTTATATGGACCTTTTGTTTTTCTTGAGAGCTGGATATTAAGCTTAAGTATTAAACGTGCGATATGTATTTATGTATTTATCTAATTATTTATTTATTTTTCCTTTGTACAAAATATTTTTTTAGACTTCTTTTACTTATGGGCATGGGTTTGGGCGCAATGTACATGTTGCACCTGCTTGCACAGGACTACAATAAAATACGACAGCCCGTTGCTGCGGCTGCGCGCGCACTCGCTACGGCCAGCAATGCGGTCGCACGTGTGAAGCGAGGTAACACCGAAGCAATAACCAAAGTCTACAAGCTCTTGAATATACAGGAACAACCAGGAAGCCATAATACTGCCAACACAACAACACTCAGTATTGAATGGAAACGTATTTTATCACGGGATCCTTTTGAATGTCTATTATCACTAATATGCCAACTAATGTCAGGTGCTGAGGCACACTCACGCGAAGCCAGATTAATAAAGGAATTCCTAGAAACAAAGGTTACTCACGCACCAGCAAAAATTGGAAGAGCTTTTAGTAGAGGTCTGGCTCTTCAAGGTGCTACCGATCGCTGCTATGACGAATATCCATTTTGTGTTTACTCTGCGAAAACTATGCTCAGAGTGCTAAGATGGTTTGTAGAATCACCTAGTGAAGAAGACGCCTGATAAGCCAAAAGCGATATCGATTGCTGGCGCAAGAGGAAACATTACAAGCGAATGGTCGTTTCTATCAATTGAAATCTTCATATATACGTAAATAAATAATTACATACACATAATTGAGTATTTAGTTCCTTGGCGCGTTACGTTTAAACCGGCTAGAATAATACCGCTAAACTAACTTTTTAAGCACTCCTCTGCACACATATCGTTTATACGCCCTATCGTTCGAGATAGATAATAGGGCTGTTATTTTCTTCAAAATGTTTGAATGGTTTGCTTACTAAATATGAACTTCGGCTATAAATATTTACTAAAGGCCTGCAGATGTTGAACTATAAAACATAGCAACATGTGTCTCATAGGATGGTCCAAAAACAATAAAGTCGGAATTGTAATGCTCTCACCCCTAGGATGGTTCTATATTGAAAAAAGTATACCCCTATTTTTTATTTTGAAATCAAAAAATATTTAGAGGTCGCTCAAAGCGCTCAAAGTTTTCCATGTATTGTTATATGGCAAAAATAAAATGTTTCATAGAAATGCTATAGAATTCTTGAAAATCGGTATTTTTCGATCGGAAAGCTCTGATTATCTTCAGGAGACTTTCAATAATAATACCCAATTGTTTATTTAACCCTTTATTATTATTGGGAATCTTCTGCATTTGTCTCAAAATATCAAAGCACCTTGACCGCATGGAATGGAACAACAAAACGGATTTGACGGCTTATGGTACCGGCAGCTGTGAGTAATTAATTGTGACTGCCTGCAACTAGGAAAAGTCGAGCTCAGCTAATAAAAAAACTAATTACAAGCTATTCATTACTGGTGACCCTTTTCAAGAAGTCACCCGGGAGCTAAGCAGATCTGAGACCTTCATCGTGCGTAATTCCAATAATTCAAATTATTATAAGAAACGGGGTGCCTTTTTAACAAGCAAACAAGATTTTAAACTAATTCGGCTGGCA
Source organism: Rhagoletis zephyria (assembly GCF_001687245.7). Lineage (NCBI taxonomy): Eukaryota > Metazoa > Arthropoda > Insecta > Diptera > Tephritidae > Rhagoletis > Rhagoletis zephyria. Next base: position 101,014 of record NW_016157398.1, read on the forward strand.
GCCACGACTTTCAGAATTTTCTTAGAAATTTTTATTCCTAGAAAATAACAATTTATTTGCCATATCCACCTATTTAGAACCTTGCTATAAGCACACATTTTCCAAACCAGTCACAGAAGAAAGGTTCAAAAATGAATTACAAAAACTAAAATCGAAAAACGCTGATGACGTTACAGGTTCTCCAAATTCTGAAACAACCAAAATAATGAGAATGAATAATTCTTTGGAAAACAACGACGTTTAAACATGATGCTGGATTGTGAAGATGAAAGTCAGGAGGATACATCCGACATTTGCAGCCCGATGCAATTCTCAAAATGGAATTATTGCACCGCAATAAAAAAAAAACTAACTGAAAGTCAACTGGTGCAGCGTCAATCGAAAATAATTTTAAATTTTGTCAAGTTTCCAGTTTTTCAAGTTTGTCGCCTCGAGCCATGGTACAATAAAAACAGAAGCCAAATTGACATCAAACCTACAAAAGTCAAAGTTTTCGGGAGAGTAAAAATAGAAATAAGCGTGTGTAAGGAAAAATCAAAAATTACATTTCGCTGGTTGACGTTTTTGAGTAAATTTGAAGTTTTGTTTTTATTTATTTATTTTCTTTAGTTAAAGTTTGTTAATTTGTATGTTGTTTTCTGATTTTGATTTATGAGTTGCAGTGTTGTTGGAGGGACTTTCCGGCATAAGGATCATAGGAACAGCATCAACGTGCCTCTCCTGTACCTCCCGGTGCTTTTATGAAATCTGCTGCTTTAAAATGTTTAACGCACAGCAAGGCATCTCGCTGCAGCTCTACCCCACAGCTGCTTTCCCAACGCTCCTTACGCCAAGGACATTGAGGCACGTTAAAAAAATGAATGATGTTTTCATTATATTTAACACCACATAAAAAACAGCGCTTGAGGTGTTGCATTTTTAACACATACACTAAGTATAAACCGCACAACACTACAAAAATTCAAATGCTAATTAAAATTTGTCATTAACGAACATTCAAAAAAAGAACGACATGTCACTAAAAGAGTAACGAAATATAGGAAATAAAAGGAAAACAAGTTGAAGTTTAAAGGTTTGGTTCTCATGAGAGCAACGTCATTTTGGCTTCTACCTGTATTTATGTGCCTTGGTCTCGAGCGAGTAGTTATTTAGTGGCACAGGTTTGATTTACGACCCTTTAAGAAACAGGCAGCAACATTACTTTTAATTAAATGCAATGTTCCAATTTTTAAATACAAGTACTAAATAAAAAAACAATAACCTTTAATAAAAATTACTAACTTTTCCATTTTTTATTTATCTAAATCGCATAATTTACTCACCTAAATTATTTCTTAAAAATACTTGGCATCCGCATCCGTGGATGTTAGCTTTTCAACTTCCGTATCCGCATTCGCATCCGCAGATGTCTAAAATTCCACAGTCGCAACATCCCTACTTCATAGTATGTCTCTCATACATGTTTAACAATGACATATGAAGACACTGTCGAAATTATTAATCAGCATTATTAATTATGTACATTGTATATACGGGAAGAGATTTTGCAAGCTCCTGTCTAATTAAAAATCGATATATATTTTCATACAAGGCAGGATCAAACAGTTAGGGGATTCCCTTAAACTCGTAGTCTTAAACCCTGTAAAACTCGTCGCTTTACGAGGCTTTTATGGGAACGCCGCCTTTGTGAAAAGGTGTAAATAGGTGTGTAAAGTGACTGTTTGACAGATAAACCAGGATTTTGCGAAGCCCTTTTTGTTTCGTAGTATTTTACATAACATCCCGCCATATCGTCTCTGTCACTCTTGGCTAAAATACAGTTAAAAATGCCGAAAATTAGCAGAAAACCTAAGTCAATACAGTTGGTGATTGAAATTCATTCATTTTATTCGCGTATTATTTTTTTTCATTTATATTCAGTAGTATTAAAAATATGCTGCAGAAACACAACAACTTATCAAAGTAGCAATGACATGATAATAATTGATTTCCACCAAGCCTTAACGGCATTTTATGCCGTTTGAAAAACCGAGATTAAAACTCGACGGGGTCAATTCCACCTATTAAGTAGAAGCAAATGAAAGGAAAAAAGCAAAACTTAATAAAAACCTTGCCTATGACCCCATGTTGGAATTATTTGAACTTCTTTGAGCTCTTAACCGCAGTTAAGCCTTTGGTGGAAATAGGCTATAATACAGTATGTTTGAGATGAAATGACATGGCATAACACCTTGTTTGAGTTGTTAGCAATGCATGGAATTTTTGAAAATGACATTTTTACAGAAAATGTTGAAGTTTGTAGTACTTTAATATTTACAATAAAATTTGTGAAGTAGGAAAGCATTGAGACACGGTAACCAAAATACATTTATTTCTATACCACCTCATACGTGGTACGCTTGCACATGAAAATCAGCTGATCGTTTGACACTTTTCATGAACTTACAGGAAAAGAAACTCCGGACTAAATCCTGTAAACCGGACTGCTATTGGAACAGACTAATGGTCAATGACCAGTGTTGCCAAGTTCTGAATTTGAAAAGGCACTAAACCCCAAGAAAAATCGCGTTTTTCTCGACAAAAGCACCCAACTTTTTATTGGAGGATTTAGTGGACTTTGTATGCATACAAAATTTTATTGAAGGTATACTGATTCAAATTAATAAAAATTAATGTTTCTTCCTCGCCGGTCGAAGGTACATTATTCATTTTACTGTTAAGAGATGCTGGTGCTTTTTTTAATATTCGTAAAAAATATAGCGAATTCAGCCCAAATTGAAGACCCAAAGATCAATTTTTGATCCCAGGAACATGGACGTTTTTTTAAGGCAATGGCAAATTACCGTATGTAACTCTGGCATGATTAAAAGTGCTGGCACATATTTTTTTGAGAAACATATGCTCTTTCGCTTATGAATCATAAGTTATCATAAGATATGATTGTCATTGTGCCACGATTTTGTTTCCATTTTTGTAAAATTCCTTACGAAACTTCCAATTGCTCTAAATTTAACTTCTATTTTTGTTTCAGATTTACAGTTTTGGTGTCTTCAAACTAAAAAAGCACCAAGCACCAAACTCAAATATTTTCGCGTTTTGGATTAAGAAAAGCGCTAAATTTAGTGCGAAAAGCACTAAGTTGGCAACAGTCTCAATGACCACATCCGATGAGCAAAACTCATTACAAAAAAAAAAAACAAAAATTGTTGAAATGCATATTCATTTTGCATCTAAAAACTAGTGCGCTCAATCACATTATTTATTTTTTATATGTATTTTATATGCAAATGTTACACTAAAAATTGGACTTTGAAAATCAGTGTTTAAACTTCACACAAATTCAGAATATTATGAAAAACTTCCTAGTAGCGAAAATGGTCACTGGTGACATCCTCACTAATGAGGATTTAGTGACATCGTCGCACTTGCTGTGAATCCTAAGCGACATATAAAACTATGTTCCCATTAGCGTAATTTATAGGTCAATCTTAATTTATGCATAAATTAAGTACAAACTAAGTAATTAAGTCTATCACTAAATTAAGTTGAAAGTACGTAGTTTATCTTAAACCAAGAAACAAATCACGAACAAATCAGTGTCGGCTCTAATTTTATCGATAATAATCGAAAAAAGTATTGTCCCATAACTGATATGTCATTGTGTTTGGACGTTTTTGTTTTTAATAATCTCGCGTGGTAGTTTGTAAAATATTTCCAGAAGCTTTCTCTTTTGATCACTCATCTAAAATGTAAAAATTTACTACAAACAACTCAGAATATAAAAATATACGCAATTACTCACATTCGCGATCTCTTTTGGTTAAATAAACAATAACACAGGGTTGCTACAAAGCTGTCAAGACAAATAAAGAATCGCGTGTATGAACGCACTTAATTTAGTGAGGTATTTTAAACGAAACTAAGTATTTTATGTTGGTAATGTGAACATAGTTTAAGTTGCGATCCCGTACGAGTCCGGACTAGTCAAAAATAGTCAGAATCAGTCAGATTTTACTGGAAATCGATCCCGTACTCGGTTCTCTGACTATTGAGAGGACAAAAAAGAGAGTAAATACGGTTCTCTCTCTGTCAGAAGTTACCAGTTTTATTCTGGTAAATGTGTCAAACGATCAGCTGTAGTGTGTTTGGCAACCAAATTGTAAACAAAGGAAAAGTGCACTCTGCTAATTCATGTTGAAAAGTATTTAATTACTTGTTTAAGTGGATTCTAATGAATTTGAAAGTGTTTTCGGTTATTTACATGTATGAGCTGAGTGTGTTTACATACAAAATAAGCAAAAATTGACAACCAAAATTTGGAGGTTATGTTGAAGTTGACAGAAGTTACCATTTTTAACTAGAAAGCCATCCCGTACTTTTCAATGTTACTCTCTCGCTCTGACTGAATTTTTATTTTTTGACAGTTTTACTAGTTCGAGTCCGAGGAATACGGGATTGCACCTATAGCTGACACTAACACTGGTGACAATGTCATGCAGGTGTACTCTATCAAACAGACAATGTCTTGCAGCGGTCACTTAGATAAAGTCTATTGCAGGACATTGTCGCTTGAATGTCATCAATGATCACTGCATGACAAAATCATGCCGAGGCCATCAACGACCAAATAACCATTTGTATGAAAAAGTCATGAAAGACTTCCATATAAACGGAGCCAAAGTGATTGAAGACTTAACATAGCCTAGGGTTGCCAGACGTACTGCTTATGGGAGTAAACGTACTCCTTTTTATTGTAATGTACACCCTTGTACTCCCAAAAAAAAAAAATATCTGGAAAGGTACTCCTTTCTTAGTTTCGTACTTCTTTTGTACTCCTTTTTCCAGCTATTAATATTTTATCATATACAGGGCGTAAAATAATAACTGTTGCACAGGTGTTATTGAAAAATAAAAGGGTACTTTATAGTTTTGCGAAAAATGTAGTTTATTGTTAATTTTCCACAGATTTTACTTAAATTTTTTTAATAAGTTTTTAAATTTTAACCTTCACTTTGAGAGAAAAGCTCAAGCGGCACGCGAGTCTTCGTCGGTTACTTTATTACATATCGTCACTAGACACGAATAAAGGCGCGAGCTCAAAAAATGACGGCGAAAAAAGACGCATGAAAAAACTTCAGCGCCAAAGACTCTTAACATACTTCGCCGAAGTTTTTCATAAGCATCTTTTTTCGCAAAATTTTTTTACGCTCCGTTTTTCGTCTAGCGCGCCTTTATTCGTGTGTAGTGACGATATCTTCTATAACCATAGGCTAATTTCCTCCATTTGGCTCCTTTATACTCCGTCCTTTGTCCAACATAAGGCCTCATACTCAGCAATCGAAAATACTCGGAACTGGTGACTAGGAGGCCATTCATTCGACGAACCCTATACCTATACAGTTTTCTTTTTTATTTTATACAAAATCTAAAAGAAAATACACCAGAAAAAAGCATGTACTTATCTCCCAAAGCTAGCAAATGGAAATAAGGATTGAAGTTTTAAAACTAATTAATAAAATTAAAGTAAACTATTTATAAAGTTAGCAAAAAATAATAATCTTTAAAGGACCCTTTTATTTTTCGAAAAACTGCGACAGTACGCCCTATACTTTGCCATTCATATTGTGGCAAACACTACTTAGTAAGTAAAGTTAAGTGTGATAGTGAAAAGGTGTAAGCATGGTCGTAGGCAGGTAGGTGCAGGGCGCTCGGGTATAAAAATCAGAAAAATTATGAAATAAAAAAATTGTCATACATTCAGGAATAGCCTGGAATTCTTTTGTAGAATTTAGTTATTTATTTTTAACATTTATTGTTGCTTTGAAAAAGATTTCTATGATATCCGTGTTTGTTTGTACCTAAATAATGGTAATTTGTAACAATAAAATGCACAAAAAAATTAAAACAAAAATTGTCCTCCTTTTTAAGTTCTGTACTGCTTTTTTCTATCGAAAATAGAAATGTACTCCTTTCTCTGTTTCAGAATCTGGCAACCTTAACATGGCCGTACACGACACTAAGTGACTATTGCATGACACTCGCTACGGGGTTTTATAGTTTACTTACTTACGTACTTACATGTATTTATACTAAATTTATGTATATATGTACATATGTATGTTTAATGAGGTCAACAAAAATTCAGTAGTCTTGGTTTTCAAGGAACGAGATGCCATAAAAATAATTTAAAAAAAAAAAAAAACCAAATCAGAGAAAAAACTACCAAACAACCGAATTCGAAAATAGTATAAAAAAAACCAAGTTTGGTGGGAAACAACCAACATTGGCATCCGTGTTTACAACAATATAGACCAACGGTGGGCAAATGCGTCTCTTGAGCCAAATGCGGCTCTTTGCTTAGCAAAGGGCGTCTCTTTTTACTTTCTCTTTGCTTAGAACATTTTGGCTCTTTTTACTTTTTAAAATACACATTTCTTTGCTGGACATTCTTTTCCATTGTGTTGTTTTTATACCCGAGCGCACTTGTGCACAAGGGTATTATAACTTTGTTCACATAACGGTTGTTTGTAACAGGCGAAATGAATCGACATAGATATAGATAAATGTATACATAAATGATCAGAATGAGAAGAGAAATCGATTAAGCGGTGACTGTCTGTCCGTCCGTCCGTCTGTCTGTCCGTCCGTCTGTGCACACGATAACTCGGATAAAAATTGAGATATCTTAACGAAATTTTGGTATGCACGCCTACCTCCCATATAACGGTGGTTTTCAAAAATACGAAAACTGCAATATTTTAATAACTACTTAAGCCTATTCACTCAAAATTAACATTAACAATGATTTTTAGACGACAAATAAGAATATTATAAATTTTTGGAAAATGGGCGTAGCCGAAGCTAATTTATTCAAATTTGACGTTTGCAATAATTCTTTACAAAGAAATACGTTTGTGATAAAATTTTGGAAAAGAGGCGTGGCACCGCCCACTTATGACCACATATGTGTATCTCGATAACCGTTCGAGCAATTTGTACCAAAGTCGGAATGATTATTGTGCTTGCCCCATAAAAGTAAAATGCTGAAAATTATTGAAATCAAACTAAAATTACGCCCACTTTTTACATTACGGTATATTTCAGAAATGCTTAAAACTTCGATATTTCGAAATTTAAGGACGTTAATTTACTCAAAATTGATACTAACAACAATACCTTGAAAATAAGTAACATTATTTGAAATTTTGGAAAATGGGCTTGATACCGTCCACATATGACTAATATATAAGTTTATCTCATTATATCGAACTGAACAGAGTGTCCAGATTTGGCGATTTCGCGCCAATTTTGCGATTTTTTTTTGGATATTCGCGCGTAAAAATTTAGGAAATCGCCATTGGCGACTTTTTCCCTTCAAATAAACTTTTTCCAATTATAAAAATATACCAAACTTAATTTTCCACAATAATTTTACAGAAGAGGCTAATGAACTGCGTGATAAACTTGACTTAAGAAGACTGTCAAAAATGTTTAATCACCCTAATCGAAGAACTTTGTTCTGACTTTAACCGGTCACGTTGGTCAAAGTCGACAAATCGGGACTCCAACTGTAACGAATAAGCAACGCAATCCACTCCCTTTAATCTGGCTGGAATCCACCCGCTGGACAAAGAAAATAATTCACCGCACACTGGTTTCCAGATGACTATTTTACTTTATTCTCTCAGGTCTTTTTATTCACGGCTAAAGGATTCCAATTCGATTTACAATAAATTACAGCTAGTGTCAACCTAAAAGGCGTTATACAGCCTTTTCAAGTTCGCAAAAGTTCGTACAGTGAAATTATCGTATTTCGAATCAAATGTGACTGCTTTACAAGGAATTCAATTTATCCTTTTAATATCTATTATTTGAACAGAGCGTTTCTCTAATCGCTGTTGTTCGGCCGGTGGTTCGCATTGAAAAGGCAGAGTCGCCTTACACGATTCTAGAGCAAGCTTAATTGGATTTGTTTATGTGTTTATGTTCGAATTCATGCATAAACGGTATTGTGAACGCGCTCTTTCGATTTCGACAATTCACAATTCATGTTCTGTGGTTTTATGGCAAAATTAACAGAACAACTTTTGAAACGATTACCTAGTCAATTAAATACTTTTAAAAAAGCTTTGATTTGGTCACCAGAAAAGTGTGTGAATCACAAGAGGGCGAGTTTCAGGGACCTGCCAATTCACTATTTGACTTTGAAGGAAAGAAAAGCAGCGGAAAGTGAATATTTAAATCTTTTAACTTTCCCATGGAATAACTTTTCTCAGAACCATTCCATCCGACTCTGAAAAATTTTGGATAATTGCTTACGGAGTGAAAACCGCAACAGGCAATAAAATGTTTGGAAATATAAGTAAGTTCATATTATTATCCTTGCCGCACTCACATGCTTTGTTTAGCGCGTTTTTCCGTAATAATTAAAAAAAAAAAACTAAGATTAGAAATAGGATGATGGTTGGAAAGCCTTAATTCAAGTTTCTGCTGCAAAACGTTTCCAATATCAAACGGTATGTTATCAACAGAAGTGTAAATCATTCAGACACTATAGGTGATTTTGAAGAAATTGTGGAAATAGCTGATATCGCCTTATTATAGGTTTTTATTTAATTTTTAGCGCCGAGCTCTTAAAAGCGGATTGTGCGATTAATCAATTAATATGAGTTATAATAAATTTAATAATTGCGCAGTCCTATTGCGAAATGTTTTGAAGCAAATATTTTTAAAGAAAATGGTTTGTACATCACTATTATATAAGTGATTTGTCTTATTTGTATTATTATTATTATGAATTGTAATTATGTATTATATTAATTTTTGGTTTTAAAAACCATCCAACAAGATCTCATTTTTAAAATAAAAGATTTGTTAAATCGATCTTTATTAAAAAAAAGGCGATTTTTGGCGATTTTTTTTTCAGAGATTTCACTCTTTTTTAAACAATCTGGACACCCTGTAACTGAACGTTCTATCGAAGATGTTTAGAATAGGCGTAAAACCACCCCTGCTTACCATGTAGCGATACTTTTCGGAAAGGTGAAAAAAACTATATTTAATACTTCCGCCGGGCATCTAATGTTCGGCTTTGACTTTTTTACTTGTTATTTTTATTTTTTAAAAGTGACTAGTCGCTTTTTATACCCGTTCGGGTATAAAAGGGAACAATTTCTCTCTTCATAGGGCATGCTCGAATAAAAGCGAACAGTTCATTCCATATAAAGAGATCAAAAGTGGTATTAGTTGCTTGTTCCTTTGCGATTTATCCCGGAGTCATCCTCGTCTTGCTAGGTACACATTTTAGTTATTCACATACATACCTACTAGGGATGCGAATGCGGATGCGGAAGTCTAATAGCTAACATCCGCGGATGCGAATGCGGATGTCAAGTATTTTTAAAAAACAATTAAATTAAGTTATTTAGGTAAAGAAAAAACGGAAAAGTTAGTAATTTTTAATAATATTTATTTTATTTAGTACTTGAATTTAAACATTGGAACATTATATTTAAAAAAGTACAGAGAATTGCATCGGGGCTGAAAATGTCGGATGTATCCTCCTAACTTTCATCTTCACTTGAAAAATATAGCATAATGGCGAGATCGTTGTTTAAACACCGCTTACAAGCCAAACCAGATGTTTCAGGTTTTTCTAAACCTTTCTAAAAAGAATTCTTGGTTATCATTTCTTTGGCTGTTTCAGAATTTGGGGAACCTGTAACGTCTGTAGCGTTTTTTAATTTTAGTTTTTGTAATTCATTTTTAATACCATCTTCAGTGACTGTTTTTTATAAATGTGTGCTTATAGCTGTGGTGGCGATATTAAACAACGTAAAATAAAGGACTTTTTTCAAAATGTTTTGGGAATACGCACATACAACTTGTATGACAAAAGTACCTTACCCATATCGTAATTTAAATCAAATATTTACCAGTTAATTATATTATTTAACTGTACAAGTTCCCCTGCTGTAGCGAAAAATTAAGCCAAATCCTTTTCGAGGACTTCACCGTCCTTTGCTACCAAAATCCGTTTACCATAATTCATACCGCACGACGAAGCCAGCACACAGTGGTTTAAAATTGGAATTTAATGTTCATAATGGACCAGAGCCTTCATTTGTCAACCAATTTTTACTAAAAACCAAACAAATATTTATTTTGGTGAGTATTTTTTTATAACATTTCAAATTTTTTTTTTGTGTATTCTTTTTTTTTTGTTTTGGGTAACATTCATTAACTGGAACAGGAGAATACATTTTCTTCAAAATTGCTACTTTATCTACGTTTTGCACTAAAAAATTTAATATAATCAAATAAAAGTTCAGAAATCAGGCTCAACTGGTCTTTTGCAAATATCGTAAGTTTCCATAAAAAAAAATAAAAATTAATCATATTAAGTGAAAATTGAAGGCTCCAGTGAATTACGAACACTAAATGCCAGTTTTGAACCACTGTGCAGCAGGTGGTTTATTGTTCTCTTTCAGTGGAACTGGAAACTCAGCGTGCAACACGATCCTGGACACAACTTTCCCCGTGCTTTATAGATTGTACAAAGTTTACCGATTAAATAGAAGCCCTTAAGTGGGGTGAGAAACAAACTGGTGAAGGTTTTCATTATATTTCAGAAGGGACATTTTTATTTTTTCATATTCTGCGTTCAAAAATTTATGAACTCTGAAATTATTAACTCTGAAAAATACAGAGCCGATTTAAAAGACAGTTAAAGAAATAAAGGACAAAAGGCGTCCTTTATTTTGAAAAAAAATTTAAAGGACAGGGGGTTAAAATAAAGGAATGTCCTTTAAAATAAAGAACGGATGGTCACCGTACTTATAGCGAGCTAATAGGTGGATATGGGAAATAAATTATTATTTTCCAGGAATGAACATTTTGAACAAAATTCTGTTTTTAAAGTCGTGGCTGCCAGCCAAATGGATCAGAATATTGTTATTTTTTTATAAGCATTTGAATTATTGGAATCACGGATGATGAGGGTCTCAGATAGTTACGTAGTTACGTACGTATAGCTTTTTAATTATTTGAGCATCGATTCTCTTTATAGACAAACGTTGACCATTTCTGCTGGAAATCCCTATTGAAGGAGCTTACTCTTTGACTTTAAATAGCACTAAAAAGACTTTAACGAAAACGTAGGGAGAGAGTTTTACCATAGAAGTTTTTAGCCAAGGTTGCAATGTATATCCCTATGAAAAAAATATTGCCCGACAAGTAAACAAATGACAGGGAACCTGATATGTAACATCAAAAGCATACCACGAAAATTTGGTTTAAAATTACAGTGCACACTTTCTTCTTTTATGTCTACTAGCTTTTTTAAGATTGGTCCAAAAAAATAAACCAATGCAGGTATTTAAAGCACGGAAAACAAAAAAAAATATTATTAAAAGGACAATGTTCTCTTTGACGTACGTCAAAGGTGAAGTAGAAGTGGGAACTTGTATGACCCCCCCATTGATAGCTCCGTTATATATCTTAAGAAATAATATGTATAGAGATACTCTTATCAAAGTTGATATCTATATATGACATTTGGCCAGTTTTGTTACACAAATACTCTCCTGTGCGGCGCCCGGGTAATACGACCTAACGTCGCATCTCCACAGGAAATAAATATTGGCTACAATTTGTAATTTTGTTTGCCAGATATACGTTTTATCGGTGCACTTGCACAATATTCGCATTCGCAAAAGCTCCGCATTGATTATTGCGAATGCGAAAGCGAAAGCGAGTGTTAAAATTAATGCGAATATTCGCAACAACCTTGATACCTAGCATTCAAGTATATGTACATACCCTGACGGTAATAAGTGAGTTTTTTTTAATCAACTAATTGAAAGACTACTTTGAAACAAATGCAGTGAAACATTTAAATTTTGATACTAGTTTTACTCAAAGAAACAATTTCTGTATTGCAAGTATGAAATAGCATCTGCGTAGTCCAGCACGGAAACGCATTCAATAGAAACATACTGACTTTGAAGTGCTTTAAGCCAAATTAATTTTAAAGTAGCTGAAATCAAATGCAGTCTGATAATTAACTGCTTCCTAGGACATCGCCATCGCCATGTTAAATAAATCAGTTCGATGCAGGGGAAAAAGTGAGAATTTCAATTAGTTATTATTGAAAATAAACTAGTTTCCTGTAGGGAAACTTTTAATTGAGGTGGGTATAGACAAGGTGTATTAAACAATGTGTGATTGACAACTCAGGTAGGCTCTGTTTTAAGCAGAGCTGTGAAATGGTTGAATCAGTAGGATCTGCATTCACTTGGCACTCGTTTCAAAATTTTGATTGTTTGGCTGTATAAAAAAAACCTCATTCCTGAGTGGCTTAAATTATTTTGAAACAAAAACAAACGTAATGTGTTGTTGAATGGCAGAGTTCCATTCAGTATAGAATGTAAATGTAACAAAAGTATTCGCAATCATCGTGATTGTAAATTTTGGTTGAATGCAAACAGTTTTGATCATTCAGTACTACACTGAAAAAATATGCCTTGAAGAAAATATTTATAGGAGAAAATAGTCGTTTTACTTCTGCTTTTCTACTACTGCTACAATGGGGCACCGAAATTGCGCATATGGAAACTGTTCATTTAGACATTATTTCGGTTTCAACCGAAACTGTGCATGTATGCTTTATTTCGGTTTTTACCATATGCATTATTTCGGTTTTAAACCGAAACTGTGCATGTATGCATTACTTCGTTTTTTTTCATATGCATTATTTCGCTTTTAAAACGAAAGTATGCATATGCATAATTTCGGTATTTTCTCATATGCATTATTTC
>NW_016157398.1:115885-120261 GCF_001687245.7 Rhagoletis zephyria
ACAAGCCTGCATTGGGCCAGCGCCTTTAAGCTCACATATAAAATTGGAAACAAATGTAAAATCATACTTTTATAAGTGTCGAATAACGTTTAGGATAAAAAATTTAAATATAAAAATAAACGCACCAAAGCATAAGACTTGGCAATTAAAAACAAGAAAATTGCTAAACGACTTTATAAACAATTTGTTTTATTTTATTGACAAAATATATGTAATGTAAGTAAAACCAAACTATAATCGAAATAAAAGCCTAGGGCATCAGTGCTGACAAGATACATGCATCACTAAGGGTTGATTCGTTTGTTTATACTTTTTGACATTATAGTACCTAAAAAGAGAGCCGCACTGAGTTGTCAATCACACCTTGTTTAATACACCTTGCATACATGTAAATGTTGTTTTTGTTCTAATGCTACTACCGGACAACTCTACACCCATTAGCGCACACAAGGGGTGGGTTTTGGGGTTCAAACCCCCCCTAAAGCTAATAACCTCAAATACAATCTGTATCTTAAAGCTAAGAATCCAGCTTTCAAGGAAATTATAAGAAATATTTATTATAATTTTTTGCGCGCCTTGCTGACTTCAATTTGCTTTGATTTACTTTGAAAACTTGCTTGGCCGAATGGTGGCTTGGAACGCTGTCAAAGTAACCAGCTGTCTGGTTGAAAAGTCAATGTCTGTTCCCCTAACGTTAATAATTATTTCCTAGAAAACTCTAAAAAATGTATCAGAAACTTTCAGATTTATTTTTAAATTAATGCGAAATAATGTTTGTATTTAAAAGAAATGATAATAATGATACACACATATCTATATCTGCATTTACTAAAAAAAAACTATAACTTTCAAAAGCGATTTACTTGAAGAAAAGAGCTATAAGAAGTTTTTTCCTCTCGTGTAAAATTTGTAAAAGCGGGCTTTGCAACTTTTTACTATAAGATAACGATATACTAAATATAAATATGGAAACAATGACTCATTTTTATTTCATTTCGAATTACCTGCATTTTCTGTGACTTTTTTAAATTAAGTAAGCAAATTTTTGTTTGAATTTATGTATTTTGAAAGGAAGATACCTCTTTGTCAAAAGCCTACAAAACGCTTTCAAATAAAACATTTACTTATTTCAAACAGTGAGGCGCTTAAAGCAAGTGAAGAAAAGTTGCCATTTGGCCAGCCTTTATACGTTTTAGTATATTCCAAATAATATTTGACACTTCTCGCAGCGAAGCAAGCAAAGCAAGCCTGCATTGGGCCAGCACCTTAACTCTAACAACTTTGAAATACAATTTTTTTCATGCGAAATAGTTTTTCATTAAAGACTTTGCTTCGAGCGGTTTTAATTTAAGCTCTTCCATACTTGCTTACATGGTTTTAATTATTTCGGTAAGCCGAAATATTTCTGTTCGCAACGTTCATTCTAAAGAGTCGTCTGTTTGAGTTTGGTCATCAACAAAGAATGTATCCTGATCGGGTACTAAATCCTCACATGTATCAGTTATTTCGTATGGCATTGGGACTGTGCCTGTGTATAAACGAGCTTGTTTTAAAGTCCTTGAAGTGGTTTACACAAACGCGAAATGAATGACGTAATATAACACCACAGCTTTCTTCCCATCGCTGCCGTCTTAATTCGCAACTAGGTGGTTTAAAATATCGTTCCGTTTCTACTTGGTTTCCTTACATTTAATATTTAAGCAAAGTCGAACGTATTTACTTATTACCAAACTTTAATGTACTTACTTGCTCTCCTCGGCGGTTTATCTCTTAAGAATTTCACGTTTATTAAGGAAATTTGTTGCTTGAAAAATTTGTGTGTAATTTATTTTTAAACAAATTCAAATTTGAAAAAAACACATTTTCAAATTCATTTCAATTTGACATTATAGCCTGGTTCTTATGAGAGCATTGTCAAAATCAATCACACTTTGTGGAATACATTTTGCATGTATGTATTTTGTTGTTGCTTCTTGTAGTAAACAAGTGTCAAAACAATATAGTTTTTTTTAATATCATAGTGAACCATATGAAACATAAAAAGTTTAAATCAAAAATATAAAAATTGTTGCGATTTTATTTCTTGGAAGATTTGTTTGCTTCCAGAAGCATTGATCCATTCTTTGCAAGGCCCAATAATTAGCGTTGTGCTCTTGATGGGCATTAATGAAAATAGGTTTCACATGAAAATAAATTTTGGCAATTTATGCCCGGTTGCACCATGCCATCTTAAATTTATCAGCCTGTTAAAATTTAACATTACACAATTTTGTACGGAAAATTTGTCGTTTTAAATTTTAGCAGCCTGCTAAATTTTAAAATTGATTATTAATTTTTGTGAAGACATAAAATCAAATCAGCTGATCTACTGTTCAATGTGCCTGGTCGAGGCTTTGCTTAGTGATAAAAAATCAATGTTAGCTTAGCTGTGTTTAAAAAAGCAGTTAATGGAGAATTACGCATATTTCATGGTATGTCAATATCGTTCTAAAGCTCATGCAGCGCATCATTCCATCGTCTGCTGTATTTGCCAACCCACAGAGGCCTCAGTGCCGGTTCCCAAATAAACCAAAGCCCTCTATCTTTCAAAATTATAACTTTCAACTGTTTTCTTGACTTTTCGCCTCTACACTCACTTGCCTTGCTTCCATATCCAATTTGGAAAAGGCAAAACAAATATTGTTGGTGGTGTCGATGCCCAGAGGAATTTAGTTCTGGAACTCTTCCCTACAAGAACAGTGATAGTCATATGATTAATCATGTGATAGTCATTGGAGATAGAAATATCTGTCAATACGTGGCAGAAAGTTTCTATCAAGCTCTTAAAGCCACTATGCCATGAACCAAAAATACAAGATCACGTAAGAACGCGACGTTGTATTTGTAACTGGTTTTGAGAAAAAAGTTTGCGAAAGCGGGTTCGTCAGCTGAGCGTTTGTTTACATCACAAGCACCACTATTTTACACTTTTATTCAAGTAAGGAAGAGTTAATTCAACATGACAACACATTTTAAAGCATTTTGTTTCATCATTTTACCTAAATTGTGCGTTTAAAGTGGCTGACAATAATTTTGGCTAATTTTGGTTTTCGTTGTTTTCTTTGCTTTGTTTACTTTTCGCTCGTTTTCCAGTGAAACAAGATGGCGTAGAATCCGCTAAAAAAAATCGACTTTTTTCACTCTCTTGTTCTTACGTGATCTTGTGTCTTTCGTTCATGGCCAATATGCAAAACTTGATGGAAACTTGTCTGTACGTGTGATTTTGCATCTCCCTCCAACTTATGAATTTTATCGACTAATAAAAAATATAGCTGAACTCGTCACTCTACCACATATTACTTGCCAACAATGATGTAAATACCGACCACAGTTGACTAGTCAAACCTGATGTTGGAACCTGTCACAGTTGAGCCATCATAATTGATGCATAAACCTGTCAAAATTGAGGAATCACACTTGATGTTCATACCTACCACTGTTGATTCAAGTACAAAAATCACATTTTAACCTTATTGAAATAAATTTAATTAAAATTCATTTACTTAAGTCCTATATTAAACACATATGTAAATTACGTATTTCTAAAATATTCGTACAGAAATAATAATAAAAACGTTAAGCGAAAATTTTTTCATTAAAAGTGAAAATAATAATAAAAGGAGATAAGTTTTGAAACCCTACTTGAGAAAACGGCACTAAGTAGATATATAATAAATGTAAACAAATTATTTAGATTTTCCCTTATTTAAATATTTTTTTTGCTGAACACGGTGGTGACTCAGTTCTACTGCTTTTCGGACATTTTTTTGATAATTAATGGCTCCTTGATTTTTGAAGACATCTAAAATTTAAATGAAAACATAAGCTTTAAAAATACATATATTATTTTTGTTTGGTCATAAATAATATGTACCTCTTAGAGTCGTGTTCACAAGCGTAAGCTCTGCCAACGACTTCTATTCCCACCTCCCATCCCAGTTATATTTCTCCAGGAGGTCATCCGTAAAAACTTTACGGGTAACAGTGCTCACATCCTCCGAAGTTCCTTTCATTTTAAAATTAAAGTATATACATGTATTCATGGAAATATTAAACAAACAGTTCACTTTCATACCATTGATTGAGCGAAATCTGGTAACTGCAGTTTTTCTTCTATTTCCCTCACTGCTGTAAGGGTTTCTAAAGGGAGCATGCTGGCGACTTCATCCATATCCTTATTCTGAATCTCGCCAGTCATTCGGCATACAGAATGCTCGATTTTTATACCCGAGCGCACTTGTGCACAAGGGTATATTAATTTTGTTCACATAACGGTTGTTTGTAACAGCCAAAACGAATCGAGATAGATATAGACAAATGTATACATAAATGATCAG
>NW_016157398.1:123168-173259 GCF_001687245.7 Rhagoletis zephyria
AAGCAAAACGTTGAAAATTATTGAAATCGGACTAAAATAACGGCCGCTTCTCATATAACGGTAAATTTCAGAAATGCTTGAAACTTCAATATTTCGAAATTGAAGGACGCTAATTTACTCAAAATTGATACACCCTGGCTTACCATCTAGCGGAAGGTTTCGGAAAGGTGAAAAAACATATATTTAATACTTGCGCCGGGTATTTAATGTTCGGCTCCGCCCGAACTTAGACTTTCTTACTTGTTTTTACTGTCACTTTGCATTCCCTCATGGCCTTTGTTAGAGCCATCATCTCCGTATTTTAAGCGGTCTAGTAAATATGTATTTTTTACTAAATAAAAATATATCAAAGTAAATCAGCCCTATTCTGCATTTCGATTACGTTCCCGCATTCCGCTCCGCTGGAATCGAATTTAGGTATTCTGCGTTACGACCGAAACGAAATCAATATTTTATGTAACTTCACATTTTATGTATGTATGTATCTATGTGCATACATCGATTAATTTTATATAAAAAGAATAAATTATATTCAGTGCATTTCACAGTCTTATTTATAGATAATGTAAACAAAAACGCCTGGACTTCCACTTTGAAAACGTCGCGCAATATCCCTTTTGGTTGCCATTATTTGAGCCAATTTTTCGTATTGCCCGCTCGCGAAAACACAGAAATCGAGAAAATTCATTTATGATGACTTACAATCATGCACAGTATATTTTACTTAAATTTTTTATAAAATTTTATTGTTTAAATCCACGAAAATAACAATTGAAACGTTCTCCGTCAACAAATTTGCAACTTAGAAAAACGGAACTACAATCGAAATGTAGAATAGGTATAATCGTAAATTTCGAAGATTGATCGAAAGGAAACGGAACGCAGAATACCAAAGTTGCCAAACGGAGAAAATTTCGATTCGAGTCGAAATGCAGAATAGGGCTGCATATCTAGATGCTAACACTTTGCGCCATGCTTTGCAGCCGACTTGCTATTTGCTCTTGATTGCTGATAATATTAGCTTCCCCTGGCTGAGAACGCTCTGATTCCGAAGTAAGGCCGTTTGCTAAAATGTAAGAAAAATATAGACTAAATATAAAAACAGATCACAAAAAACGTTACTTACATTTGCTTACAGTTTGACCACAGTATATGCAGTAATAAACCTTTTTGAGTACTCCTCGGGGGTAAAATCTGATCAGGGTTTATAATGAGAAGGAGCACGAATTTTGTTGATTCAGAGTTGTATACAAAATTACTGTGGTATGAAAGGGAGCAACAACCGTACTATGACAGAGTGGCACAAGTCACGACTGTGTAATATTGACCGAAACTAATTGCAAATGTGTAAAAACATTGCAAATTATTGTCTATTATTATAGATACTAGTACAGATTTTCATAGTTCGGTGTATAACTTGTTATATTAATTGTTAAATGCTGAAAATGCTAGTAACTTGTAGATCACTCAAACTTGGGTGTGCTTAATGGACTGTCTGGGCGAATGCGCTAGCAGGCATTGGAGTCCGTATAGCTATACAAACTTTGTTTCTTTTTGTTTTTTATTAATAAAGACTTAAATATATTCGGAAATTTAGAATTTTGCTTGATAAATTCACAAAATTTACGTTTTTCTTACAATGGACCTTTTTTTTTTAGTTTTAAACTTACATTTAAGAAAACTGCATTCAGTGCTATAATTACGATTTAAGTTTTCCAGTTTATAAAACACAAGCGTTAATTATGTACTTAACTATTGATATTATTCTTAACCTACATTTTGTTCATAAATAACACATAATTATGTATATTTTATCCTCGAAAAGAACTTTTTCTAATCATGAGGCGAAATTCCCCACAGTAAGTGTTGCCGTGCTCGCAAACGAAAATGCTGCACAAAACCCAAAAGTACTCCTCGGGAACCAAATGGTGAAAAAATGCGAAAAGGTTTATTACTGTATATACTGTGAATTTGACAATGCGAGCGTTTAGCGTTTTCTGTCCATTGGGTATTTCCCTCAATGCTTCCATAATTTCTTAAAAGAAAATATTAAATTAACAATCAGACTTGATTTATGAATGAATTTTAAATATTATGGAGTCCAACCTTGATTTAATTCTTTTTTGGTTTTTGCTTACCGTTTTTCTCTGGCAAACTGGCTTCAATGGACTCCTCGAATATATCGCCTGACAAACTCATGTAAAAGTAAATAACTTATTATAAAATTTTTGTATTATTTTAATATTATTGTTATTACTATTACTATATTATTATGTTATAAATATTATTAAGTAATTATTATTATATATTGTTAATAGGTACTTTTTATACCCGAGCGCACTTGTGCACAAGGGTATATTAATTTTGTTCACATAACGGTTGTTTGTAACAGCCAAAACGAATCGAGGTAGATATAGACAAATGTATACATAAATGATCAGGATAAAAAAAGAAATCGATTAAGCCATGTCTGTCTGTCCGTCCGTCTGTCCGTCTGTCCGTCTGTCCGTCTGTCCGTGTACACGATAACTCGAGCAAAAATTGAGATATCTCAACGAAATTTGGTATGTAGGCTTCCCTTAATCCAAGGTAGGTTGCTATTGAAAATGGGCGAAATCGGACTGTAACCACGCCCACTTCCCATATAACGGTAATTTCCAGAAATACGAAAACTGCGATATTTTAGTAACTACTGAAGATAAATCACTCAAAATTGGTATTTACAATAATTTTTTGACAAAAAATAATAATATTATACATTTTTGGAAAATGGGCGTAGCCACGCCCACTTATGGTTACATGTGTATATCTTGGTAACCGCTGTACCAATTTCTACCAAACTTGGCACAGTTGTCGGCCTTCGTACAGCATACAAAATCGCCTAAAATTTTTAAAATCGGACGATAACCACGCCCACATCCCATATAACGGTAATTTAGAGAAATACAAAATCTTCGATAAATCAGTAAATATTGAAGCTAATTTATTCAAAATTGATGCTTGCAACAATTCTTTACCAAGAAATACGTTTGTGATAAATTTTTGGAAAATGGGCGTGGCACCGCCCACTTATGATCACATATATGTATCTCAGTAACCGTTCTACCAATTTGTACCAAACTCGGTGTGGTTATTGTGCTTGCCACATATAAGCAAACCGTTGAAAATTATTGAAATCGGACTAAAATAACGGCCGCTTCTCATATAACGGTAAATTTCAGAACTGCTTGAAACTTCAAAATTTCGAAATCTAAGGACTCTAATTTACTCAAAATTGATACGCCCCGGCTTACCATATAGCCGTAGCTTTCGGTAAGGCGAAAAACATATATTTAATACGTGCGCCGGGTATTTAATGTTCGGCTCTGCCCGAACTTAGGCTTTCTTACTTGTTAAATTTATTTTTATATTTTTATTATATTATTGAAATGAAATGTGTGGATTAGTGAGAAAATTCGTGAAATAGGTGATGAAGAATGGGTATCAGAAGAAATTTTTCGCTGTGAGGTATGCAAAAATACTTGAAATCTATTTCTTCCATTAGAACTACTTTGGTGTCATTACTAGGGATGCAAACGATGCATCGATATTTTTGAAACATTGATAATATCGGTTCAAAATTCGATGTTTGCCATCGATGTTTACAATTTCCTAAAATCGCTAAATTGACGATACATCGATGCCAGTTTCAGCGATGTTTAAACATCGACTTATGCTCCCAAAATTTGTTGACAGGCCATGAATTTTATTACTTATTCTTTTGAGGAACATTCAGAAATTCCGAGTTTACTCTTATCTTTCGATATTAAAAATGCTTACTTAGTCATTAAACAAGGACCGGGATTCCATTGAAATTTCACCGAAATTGGGCCCTGGAACTTTAGGCTCATCGAACTTACGACGGCATGCATTTCTATTCTATTTATAGGAAGGGTAAACGAGTGGTAAATAAATACAGGGAAATACATCCATATGTAAGTATATTTCTAATTGAATTACAGAGAGTTTGAATTGAAAAGTATTAAATTTTCCTTTTAATGTGACTACAACCTAACAACTTTTGAAACATCGGAAACCATCGATATATCGATGTTTTTCTGGCGATGTATTTTAGCATCGATATTAATTTTTCCAATGCATCGAAACATCGATGTATCGATGTTACTCCCCAAAATTTGCATCTCTAGTCATTACTTAGATCACTTACAAGAACTATACCTAGTTCACTAGAAGAATTAACAGGATGTTCGAAATAG
Source organism: Rhagoletis zephyria (assembly GCF_001687245.7). Taxonomy (NCBI): domain Eukaryota; kingdom Metazoa; phylum Arthropoda; class Insecta; order Diptera; family Tephritidae; genus Rhagoletis; species Rhagoletis zephyria. The sequence goes on from NW_016157398.1 coordinate 127,425, forward strand.
TTTTCAATATTTTTAAAAACTTTGCACACAAATTCTGAAGAACTCTTTTCCTCTAATATTTTTGTGGGCCCCGTATTTTTGCTGAAACCAAAGCTATCTTTATCCTTTTTATGGTTGAAACTAAAGCTCCCTAACTTAGAAACATTCCTTGAATAAAGTTCTTGTCTTACGCCGAGCCTAAGATATATCTGCTGCAGGATTTTGTTGGGTTTGTTGATAATTTTCTTAATATATTGCTTATAATTCTCAAATTTATATGCCGAAAAAGTTTCTAATGGCCCAAATTGTTTCACGCAATCACTTAAATGCAGCAGACCATGGACATCAAAACTAATAAACTCATCACCATACAATACTCCAAAATAGTTAACAAAATCGTTTAAAAGTTTTTGGGAAATATCTGCTTTACTTAAATGTGACCTTTCGCCAGATAGAGGAGTCTTATGCCGCAATGCAAATGCAAAAAATTATAGTATTGATTAGTGCTGATCGAATCTTTGAGAATAAATATGCCGGTATATAATAAAAATTGTCTGAACTCAGTAGACTTCCAATTACTTATCTCATCAAAATTTCGAGGTACACGGCAAAATTCAGATGGAACAAAACCAGCAGCAAAACTTAATTTATTATTTATATCAACCAAATTCTTTTTTTTTTTAACTAAAAGTTTCAAAAATTTTTTTGTGACCCCCAAATCAACCAAATGCATACTATCCAGCGGGCACTGTGAAACCGTTCCGAAACCTGATTCCTCCAAAATGGTAATTTTTTCTCTGAATGGTTGTAAGCAAGGTGGTGGCAAGGATCATTCCTAAAAAGAAGGGTTGTATCCGTTCTTAAACATTTCTTTCGAAAAACAATTTTAAAAAAATTTTATATTTTAGGCAAAAAATATTTTTTTTCTTCATACATTTATTTTTACCGGCAAAACTGTTGATTATATAGAAAAACGTTATATGAACAGATTAAAGGAATTGTAATTTTTAATTTTTTTAAATTTGTTTGAGCAAAATCGGACTAGTGGTTCTCGAGTTATGTCAAAAAAAGACCACCAAAGGTGACAATTTCCCCTATATGATAGTTATATATATATCTCGATTCCTAGACGTGACCCAGCGAAACGCCGGGACACGTATAACTTGTTTTTGACCGATATAACATTTCCCGTTGGTTTCATCCCATCCCGATTTTGACTGTCGCATAGTGTTATCGAAGATCGAAAGTGAAATTCGTATTATGAGCTATGCAACATTGTCGAAATTTTCGTTGGGTGTCGAATTTTCTGTCGAACAGATGGTTTCGATGGTGTAGCGAAGTGTTAGAAAATTGTGAAAAAGTTATGATTTTGCATTTGTTTGCTTACTTTTTGGCGGCTAGATACTAATTTTAAACAATTTTTAATAATTTCATGCAGTTCTAACGTCGTGAATACTAAACACAAGCTCGAAAGGCTGGTTTTTCTTGTGAAAGAAAACCCCAATACTCAGTTGGCACGATCTGTGAGAACAAAAGCTTAGAGCTGTTGATAATTTTAAAATATTTTAAATAGATTTGGCTCACAAACGCCCCTTTAGACAGTCGGTAGCTTTTAATATATATTGAAGACAAATTTCTCTACATTAAACTTTTTCTACTCCTGCCAGTTTACTAAGCTCTCATCCTCTGACAAATTGTTGAACGAGAACTCGTTGTACTCATTTTTCCACGTTTTTATAAACTCGCTTCCTTTTTTATTTCATTTTAATTTGCACAAATTTAAATATGTATAAGAACACTATTTAGTTTGTTCGAATTGTAAACAAAGCTTCTCAGCGGTGAAAAATATACAACCTAAACGAGCGAAATTCACAATAGCGCTATTCTTCATCGAGTGATCGCCATAATACCAAATGAAAATTCGTTCGATTAACACTTTCGAACACAGTCGAAGATCGAATGCAACTCATAATAGGGGCCAAAAATACTGAACAAGATCATTAACCAAATTTAAAAACCGGGTTTTGGAAACACCGATCTTATTTGAACCATCCCTACTAGGAGAGTAAATATTTCAGGAAAGTCAATTTTTTAGGCACCCTATAAACACTCCTAACCGGTTTCTTTCAATATCTTTTTTATTTGATGTACGATTTTTATAAAGGTATAATACCGTTGCAATGTCAAACTAAAAAGTTATCTGGAAACGGCACCAAATAAGTAATAGTAAGAAGCTTAAAAATGCACTTGAACAGCTTACGAGATATGATAATAATTATATAAACTTGTGATCAGCTGATTAAGTGACATTTTGACTAGTTTTGATTATTTTTCTTTTGTTTATTTAATGTTTATAATTTTTTTATAAAAGTCTAGCACATTATATAACCAGCACCACTTAAATCCACATTTCAAGATTCTTACAAAAATTATAAAAATTCAACAAACTCTAACAATAGATAATATCAAAAAATTTTAAACTTTTTAAACGCTAGAAAACCGCGTTGGATTTGAATATTTTTTTTTTTTTGCGAACGGTGCTAGACATTTTCCTCCATATATGTATGTCAATGTAATTGCCGCGCATACTTTATATGGGAGAAAATGCTCAATACCGTCAGCCAAAAGAATTATTAAAAATCAACACGATTTTCTAGCGTCTTGAAATTTGCACTTTTTTGCTAAAATTTAATGGGCTATTAACTGCATACCTAAAATATTTCTAAACATTTTTAACAAAACGTTTAAAATTTTTTAAAAATTGTGTACGGAGTTTGAAATGTGGATTTATGTGGAGCTGGTTATGTAATGTGCTTTGGGATGCAAACGATGCATCGGTATTTTTGAAATATCGATAATAACGGTTCAAAATTCGATGTTTGCCATCGATGTTTACAATTTCCTAAAATCGCAAAATTGACGATACATCGATGACAGTTTCAGCGATGTTTTGACATCGACTTTGGTGTGACTCAGACTTGAATTCACCTACCCATTGCTCCTAAAATTGTTTGACTAGCCATGAATTTTATAACTTATTCTTTTGGGGAAAATTCAGAAATTCCGAATGTACTCTTATCTTTCAATATTAAAAATGCTTACTTACGGCATGCAATTTTATTATATTTATAGGAAGGATAAGGAATGGTAAATAAATACAGGGAAATTTATCCATATGTAAGTATTTTACTAATTGAATTACAGACAGTTGTAATTGAAAAGTATTAAATTTTCCTTTTAATGTGACTAAAACCTAACAAATTTTGAAACATCGGAAACCATCGATATATCGATGTTTTTCTGGCGATGTATTTTAGCATCGATGTTCATTTTTCCGATGCATCAAAACGTCGATGTATCGATGTTACTCCCCAAAATTTGCATCCCTAAATGTGCCAAACTTTTATAAAAAAAATTATAAACATTAATTGGACAACAGAAATATAGCCAAAACTGTTCATTCAAATTAATCAGCTGACCACAAGGGTATATACAGGTTTTCTTAATTCATTTCCGACGGTGTATCATTTATAGAAATCGAATATGAAATAAAAAGTTATAGATAAAACCGATTTAGCTGTATTTACAGGTTGGCGAAGAAAATATTTTTACTTTCCTGAAATACTCTCCTTGTGAGTGTTCAAAATTGCATGGAACAAATTGACAATTTTTTGCCATGCATCGTGATATGGTCTTATGTATGTACATATTTAATCAAGACCTCTCCAACAGCTTTATTGTTCCCCAGCCGTAAAATTGCCATTCGTATCTCTCGTCATAGTCGGGCGGTGGTATATCCACTCCGTCGTCCTCGACTTGGAGCTCATCTTCTCTTGCGGTTAAAGTGGCCGTCAGAAGGGCAGGAAAGCGCTCGTATAGGAATTTTGCCCTGGTCTTACAACCTTTCGTAAGTCGCCTAATTTTTGTATACTTACTTACTATTTCGGTATTTCCCTTTTTTAAGGAACATACGTCTTGCTCTCTATATCGATGACCCAGTAACTAGTTCGTATCGACAAAAACCCCTTAAATATTTGTTGTCGAAAATATTTACGGAAAAAGCAATTTCCATCCATTACATGATTGATTTGGTTTCAGGTTTTCCAGGCCAGAACATAATTCTGCACACTGCCACGTTTCGGGCACCGGCAAAGCCGATCAACTCTAAACTGTTGCCGATGCTTCGTCGGCGATGCACAATTTTGCGATGATGCACAAAAGATCAGTTCCTTTCTCACACTGGAATAGTAATCGTCCATTCCAGTGAAATATCCAGTGATCCAGTGCTCCATGAACTTGCAGGAAGTTACAGGAAAAATGATCCCGTACTCCAAACTCCTCCAAAATCCTGTAAATGAGGGCTATTTTTGGAGAGTTGTGTAGAGAATGAAGTAGCAAGATTATACCCGAACTTTTTCTTCTGGTAAATTCATGAAAAGTGTCAAGCGATCACTGGTTGAGGTTTTTACAGGACAAATGCTCTTTTTGTTCCCTTATTTTTTGTTGTTACCCACTTTTTACTCTCACTTCAGAGAGTAATTTTGCTGTTTGACATTTTTACACGATTTTACACGAAAAGTATTGGATCAGAGTTACTATAAAGGGCCAGTTCAAACTTTGACAACAAAGCGCGAAATGCAGAAGGTATACTACAATAAACGCTTTGACAGTTTTTGCGTTCTCCTTTTCCTCCATATTTTTTATCTGTAAAATAGATAGCAATATAATAATATGCATTAATAATAGCAATAAAAATTCCCATTTACTCTAGTTTTGTCATTAAATGCAAATGCAAGCGCACAAGAAAAGATAAAAGTAAAATAGAAAAGATAAATACATTTTCATTAGTAAACCACTATAAACATTTATTAGCAGAAAAAAAAAAATTATAATTACAAGTCAAAAGCTTACTTAAATTCGATATTCTTTGCAATTTATGTAAATTCAGTTAACATCTTATATGTATACATATGTATATACAATTATTTCATTGTAAATGTTAAGACGTTGCTATCTTTTACCTCTTCATACGTCACTGTATTTATATATGTACAAACTAAACGTGATATGTGCATAAATATATCAAAAATATTCGTTTAACACTCTATTAGCCCAAAAGCTCTTACATACTTTATTGCCATAACTGGCGCCTGAATGCATTTTAAAATTATATTGCAGTTGTAGCAAGCCCGCTGTATCTCTTTTTCTTTTTTTGGGGTATTTTATTTTTAAACTTTATTTTTATACAAATTAATAATTTATGTGTAAATATGTATGTTAGAGGATTATAAAAAATATATATGTACATAAATTGTGCTTGTGAATAGTTAAAGAGTGCGCACGAAAAAATTTTAACATTGTTCTGTTTTACCACCTTTTATGAGACTCCATTACGGATTTGGTTTAGAAACTTTCGCAATGATTTTTCGAATTTCAGCTGAATCTCCATTTTCAGCTAAATTTTTTAGAGAAATAAAAAAAGTATATATATTTGTGCTTAATCTGACATCATGTCATGTTATTTTTTTATCGGACACTTAATACGAGAAGAAAGTAAACAACAGTGCTACACATTTTTTAAGCGGACTCCTTAGTACATCAAAGAAATAAATAACATTTTCTTAGATTTATAAATAAAAATGATTCGATATTCGATTTGAGCAAAAAATTAATTAATTTTTCTGTAAATAAATACGTACAATATATAGTATGTACGTCATTAAACCGTACATATTTGCCGAAAAAAAGTTCAATTTGTTTCAAGCGATTGTAAACACTCACAGGAGAGTATTTGAGGACAGTATACTTTTTTCGGCACCCTGTAAAAATACCTACATAAATCGGTTTGTTTTCTATAACATTTTTTATTTGATATCCGTTTTCTACACCACCTACAGTGGCATATGGGCATATGCCCATATTTGCAGATTTTGGTTATTATGCATAGGTTCATAGGTATGTACATATATGGTCAAAATCGGTATATGTGTTGGGTATTTAAAAAAGTAAATAAATATTTTATTATAATAGATTCTGTAGTGTTTTATCCGATATGAAACAATACCCGCTCGTTGTAATCGCAAAACTAGCTAAAACGCCAGTGAGTCAAAGTGATGATCTTGTTTTTTCTTTAGCATGCCGCATTTCCCTTTCCGAGTGTGTTTGGACGCTGACAGTTTTTTCTAATAATCTTAAGTCTATAAGTATTAGTAGTATAAAAATATAGTACACAGCGGCTCCGCTGCCTAGGTATTATCGTTCGAATGGGCAGCTCTGAAAGTATTCAACTCGGAACCCGCTGGTGGTAGCAGAGGAAGTGGCAGGTCCCCACTGCGATGGAAAGACCAAGTGGAGAAGGACTTGGCTTCACTTGGCATTTCAAATTGGCGTCAGTTGGCACAGAAGAGAAACGATTGGCGTGCTTTGTTGAACTCGGCCAGAATCGCTTAGGAGATTACAACGCAAATAAAGAAGAAGAAGAAGTACAAGTAGGTGTCCTATTCATATATGTATTAGATTAAAAAAATTAATAAAGTAGTGATTCTGGATTATTTAAATTCAACCAAGTTTTCTTGTTTTTTCACGAAACATTTTTTACCGTTTGATTTTTGAAAATGGCATTGAAGTGCTATATTCTATACAATATATTCTTGAAAATTACGAAATTTATTAGGGAAATTCATATAAACGTTTAAATGCCTCGTATTCATGTAAACCTCCTTAACTTACTTAACTTTTTATGGAAAGTCGGTTTATTTACGAGGTTTGCGCGGTTAAGACACATTTACGCGTTTCCACGAAAAAAAAAAAATTTCTCCGCTGGCACACTTATTTACCAATAGGTGGATGCTGTTTTTTGCTGGTAAATGATTGTCCTACACTTGTATAATGTGTTCATAAATTGGTAAGTGTGCAAATAAAGTTTAAACTAGTTATTAAGGCGAAAGTTTTCAAAGGTCAAAATTTTAAGCAATTACACAGGACCACGAAAAAAAATCGATGAAAGGTTATTTTAGCCGGACCAGGAGTTTTATATCTTTTTGGGGTCGCCGAACACGAATCTGAAGTCCGTTTTCTCCATTACGTCAGGATTTTTTGCTAACCTCAAAACTCATGGCGGATTTTATGTGACACAAAAGGTTTCAAATATTGAGGGTCAAACTTTGAAAACAATTTTTAATTCGTAATATGTAGTTTTAGTACCTTTGACCCCCATTTTGAATTTTGAAAATTTGACTTCTTATTCGTAACCAGTGACGTCAACAACCATTGGATACCAAGTCAATACTTATAAAAAAATTTTGTCACACAAAGTTCGCCGCGTTTTTTGGGGTTAGAAAAAAATTCTGGCCTGATGGATCAAAACCGACTTCAGATTCATGTTCAGCCACCCTAAAAACATATTGAAAGCCTAGTCTAGTCAAAAGAAACTTTCGTAAGTTTTTTGTAGTCCTGTTCTATTTATTATTTATTTATAATTTTATTATTATTTTTTTACATTACTGAGCTTGAAAACTGAGTTTCAACTACTTTTTCTCAATGTCGAAAATAAAAAATTCTAGAGATATGCCGATATATACAACTATTAACTATTATCATGTTTCATAAATTTTGCTAGTTATGTTCATCATTTGGATTTTGACATCGTAGGGCGAAGATGGTTCGTCGCGAGATAAAATTACATTCTATAAGTGTACAAGTTTTAGGCGAAGGCTTTTTATGTGGGCGCGTGCGTATGCTAACTAATAGCACTTAAATTCAATTAAACTATTTGTGCGTCGCGTTAATTCAATTAAAGGAAAATTGGATGCTGCAAACTGGAGGGCAGGCGAGTGCTTGGCTAGATAGGTTTGAACTTTAAATAGTTTGCATAATAATAATAATAATAGATTGGCGCTTGCACATATGTTAGTGTTTGGCCGAGCTTATCCTCCGACTTGTGGCGTGCGCCTTGATGTTGTCACACAAAGCGGAGGGACTTACAGTTTTACGCCGACTCCGAACGGCGATTGTATTTTTATGAGAAGCGGTTTTTCATGGCAGAAATACACTCAGAGGTTTGCCATTACCTGCCAAGGGACGACCGCTGTTAAGAAAAAACCTTTTTCTATATTTTTTGCGATGTTGCTTTGACCAGGGCTTGAACCCAGGTGCCGATGAGTGAAAGCGCGCACTGCTTACCACTACACCACAGCGGCCGACAAAAAAAAAATAGTCTTAATAGGGCCGATCAAATAACAAGATAAAGCTGCCTCTGTTAAGGCTAGCAAAGACAAAAAGAACATACGGCGTCGTCTACTTCTTGGTCGGCGTCGTCTGGGGCTTCTGCATTTGAGGGCAGTGTCGTAAAAAAACCAAACATTTTGCAAAATAAAGACCTCGCCAGCTGTGGTGAAAAATTATGAAAGTGCTGAAAATGGCGGGGAAAATCAAGAAATAGAAGGCAGCATGGAATATGGAAATGTTCTAAATAGATGGTTAACAGTTACAAAAAGATCAGTTAGCGTCAGTTAAAAAAAGCAAAATGCATAAAGGAAAAAGAAAATGCCAAGAAATCAGTGATGTACCCTCAAACGTTCAAAGGAGAAATTTTTGTATTGGTGGACTCATCGGAATGCACCAATATTAAAAATGATAGAATAACAACAGCGTTAGCTCAGCTTAGCCAAATTAAAGATTTAGGCCACGAAGATGTTGACTTTATATGTACATATATGCCTTATGCAAGACACTATATAAGGTAGCCTTTACAACAATTTTGTCAAGAAAGTTTTTTTACGTATCCATTAACTGCATCGTTCGCTCAGCTGGTTTGATGTAACGTTATCTCACTGAGTTGTTACTCATTTATTTGTCGTTAGTCTACCAGAAAGTGATCAACGAAGTGATTTGTTAAGCGAGCTATAAATAACACTGTGCAACAGCATTTTTGGGGGCGCTATAATTCGGCCGCTGTGGTGTAGTGGTAAGCAGTGCGCGCTTTCACTCATCGGCACCTGGGTTCAAGCCCTGGTCAAAGCAACATCACAAAAAAATAGAAAAAGGTTTTTTCTTAACAGCGTCGTAGGTCCCTCCGCTTTGTGTGACAACGTCAAGGCGCACGCCACAAGTCGGAGGAGAGGCTCGGCCAAACACTAACATATGCACTCTAAAAAATTTTTGTTTAAATTTGCTCATATTAAGATAGGTAACCAGTTTCCTCTCTTAATGAATGCAAATTTACACACCGTGTTAATTAAATTAAACACTGCTTGCTTACTTTTACTTATCATATGTGTGGCGTAGAACAAATTTCAAATTTGTTTTTTGAGTTTCAAACATTTATTGTTCACATTTTCACAGTTTACACATAAAATTCTTAAAATTTCCTCCAAAAAATTTTCTTTTAAATTTACGCATATAAAGAAAGGTAACCAGTTTCAAATTTAAACACTATTGTGCAAAATTAAACACTATCTGCTTACTTTTACATATCAAATTTGTCACGTAGCGCACACAAGGGGTGGGTTTTGGGGTTAAATTTATTATGATTTAAGAAATTTTAATAGAAAAAAATTTGTTTTCCATTTCTTGTGCGTCATTTTGTAAGAATTTTTCTTTTTACTTGAGAGCTCTTTAAAGTTTAACTGCGAATGAAAACATTGTCCTAAAAATATGCAATGCATACTCACTTACTGTTGCCTTTTACACTTTACAGCCTAAGAAGTTCACCACTGATATGTACTTAATAAGCATTCGAAGATTTAATTTGCTAACTTCGAATTCGTTCCACCAAAATGAGCTACATGATAAAAATACAAGTTCAGTTAAATTTTTGTTATGTGAAATTATTTAATTTTTTTATGTTAAAATTCTTTTGTAAAATTTTGAATTACTTTTGAAAGTTGAGTGCATCTTTAACCGTTCATTTTTTCATGATTTAATGATCGGATCTAAACCAAATTACGGGACGACCCTTAAGGTACCATCTTTCCGGTAAAAAAAAAGAATTATTGGAAGCGGTGCAAAGTTATGCTGTGGAATAAATAAAAGAAGTAAAAATACTCCGAAGAATTGATGAAACTTTGAAAAGTTTATTTATTTATTTCATACTGTACATAAAACTTGCATAAATGAATTTTAAAGAGCGAATTTTCAGTATTTTCCGATGATATATATTTAGAAGTATAAACTCTTTCCCCCCAAAAATATATTCCTGCGTGCGCCCCTGGGACTTAGTATTTATTATTTGTAAAAAATATATTTTTACTTTCAAAACGTTTGTAATTTTAAATATTTCATGTGTATATTTTAAACAACTCCTGTTCAAAATCAAATCTTGAACATCTTGTGCGTATACTTGAACAGATTCGGGTTGAAAAATAAACACTTTTCAGTAGTAGTTTTACATGCACCTTTTAGAGCGTGTGTAAGCGCCAATCTATTATTATTACGAGTATTATATAATTCTAACGCATGATGAAAGACTTAGACCCATATGGTAAAACCTTAAAATCGTTTTGCATTCTTTGGTCAAATTTCTTTGCTATGGCCATTTTAAATTTGCGATATTTTGCCTAAGTGTCTTTAGAATAAATGAAAATAAAATAATGTAAAAAAAATATTTTTTAATAACAAGCTTTTATTTAACATGTACAATCAAAGGAATAAAATAAAGTAGTGTAACAAAAGATATTTTGGCATGAAAATTTTGTCAAAACTGCACTAAAATTAATAAAATAAAGTAAGTTAAGGTCTCGTTTAAGTTATTAAAAGCCATTTAGTGAAAGGAGTTACTCAAACTCTTATGAAAATTACTAACAATTTGCACTAATTTACTTCGTTTTTAAAAAAGTTTCTCGCGCGAATAGCAAACCGGCATTTAAATATCTGCATACATACATATACATACCTAACCAATTATGCATGTATGCTGAATTCGCCATACTAATCTGGATAAGATCCGATCAGTGGATCATGAGATATATATATATCTACATATTTTTTTTTTTATATGAGAGTTGAGGTCGTTTTTTTTTGCTAAAAATTACTTGTTTAATTTAAGCATTCAGATCAAGTACAAACCACACACCCGGTAGGTGCTCTACAGAAATTCGTATAGAAAAATCCCAAGGTTAACAGCTAATTTATTCAAACTAATTTCCGGTATTTTATCTTACCAAGGAATTCACAATAGAGGCCCCTATTGCGAGTGTCGACTGGCAGTAGAATAGAAATTTGTCGATCGAGTCGATCATCTTTTATTTTGCTATTGTGTAACTTGATCGATAAAAATTTGAACTATTGTGAATGGTTGACAGAATTGTAAACAGCTGTTTGTTTGTTTACATTTGTTTCTTTAGTGTTTTATTTACATGATTTTGAAATTAATTGCTTTTATTATAAAATTAAAAAAATGGACACAGTTGAAATATGGTTTAGTGATGAGGAAGATGATGTGGAAGCTGATAGATTAGTAGAGTTGGCTAAAGCAAGGAGGGAATTGCGAGATTTGTCGGATCCCTTGGAGTTGGAAGCTGAAGTGTATGCACATATGTGAGTTTTATGAATAGAAGTTGTGTTCCCGATGCTTCACGGTTGTTAGGCTTTACATGATTTGCAGGAAAAGGTGTTTTCCTCATTAATAAACTTTATGGAGGTTTAAGAAATACGGTACGGTTATTTGTACAATGATGTTGGGTATTTGTGTCCAAACGTGTGACCCGAGTTTAAAAACTTGAACATACAAGTGTAGTGAAAGAATTCCACTTTAATTCAAAATAAAGATTTCAAATTTTCGAGCACTATTCAATTAAGTTTTTTTGTAAACTTTTGATTTTGGTTCTGCGCAAAAACACTGTGGCGTAGCCGGAGTTATATGCACAAGAAATATTGTATATGTATCTTTCCCAATAGAAGCGGAGCTTCCTCCCCTACTCTTTCCGGAAATTCTTTTGCCTCTTCACTCTCCTGCATCAGAACGACCAACCGCACAAGTTGCCTTTTGTTGATTACAATTTTTGATCTGTAACTCAGACACATACATACATATGTATATTTCACAATTTTTTACAACTTCCAGTTCAATTGACTTACTTTTTATCCATTATAGTTCCACTTTCTTATGCAAATTTTATAAACGCATACTCCAACGACTAAAAAACAGCAATAGAAGGATGAGCGATTAAAAAGTATTCACAGTCGCTAACTGAGCGACTAAGCGACACTCGCAATAGCATCGTTAATCGATAATCGCTTAATAGTCGTTTATCTACTGCCAGTCGACATTCGCAATAGGGGTGAGAATCTATCATACCACTGCCTAAAACTATCCTACATAGTTGCGCCGGCAAATTACGCTCTGCTATCACTAACAGTAGTGAATACGCTGTAAAGAAGCTGTTAAGCAGGGATCGCACGATTTGTACATTTGTAGAGATTTGTACATTTTGGCAGTCACAGAGTGGTGTTGTCTAGAAATAATGAGTTTAGCTCAATAACAACTCTGAAACAAAACCACTCTGTAACTGTTAAAATGTACAAATCTTGTGATCCCTGCTTTAGATGAAGATAAACATAGGGAGCTACGAAAATGTTAAAATTTAAAGCTAAGTGCATAGTATACATTTAGGTTGTATGTTTGTTGTGTATGTGGAGATTCTTGCAAAATATTTTCAAATATATACACACACATGTATACACAGCAGCAAGCGCATGCCACCAACAGCGCTGTTGTATGCATAGAATTTCTGCTAGGTATGTATGTAAGTTAACTATATACAAATGTATATATGTATATCCATACATGAGCAAATATGCCATATGGAGTTACACCGCGCGGAACCATACCGCTGTTGCATGAGCAAACCTTTATAATGAAAACAGCTCTTATAAAGATTTTATTTTGTTGCTTTAACTAGAAAAGTTCTTTATATGTAAAGTCTATCTTAAACTGAAGCATTTTCATCTAAGCTAAGAGCCCGTTGTTGATTTTGAAATTTTAGCAAAAGTCATTATAAACCATTTGTGAGATTGAAAACGAAAAACGTGAAGCGCATGCAATACAAAGCATTATATTTAATTGACAATAGTCAAACTACATAACATAAACATAAAATTTCTACAGAGAAAGTACAAATTTGAGATCGATTTTAAGCGGTCGTTATTCATATATGCACATTCATACATACATATATTACCCTTCATATCAATTCAGGCCTATTACATGCGCCTCACGCTTTTCATTTTCAATCTCATAAATGGTTTATAATGACTTCTGCTAAAATTTCAAAATCAAATGTTATCTATGCAAATTCTATGGGGCTAAGAAATATTAGTTTCTAATTTTTAGTCCTTTTATAAAAGCGTTGTATATTAAAAAGTGTTATTTTATTTTATGTACAAAATTTTGCAATAGATATTAAAATAATTCAACTTGCAATGAAAGAGAACAGAAGACTATGCAAGCAAAATGTTGTTTGCTTACGTTTTGTATAAACATACATATGTACATATAACATATAGCAGCAGTTAATTTAATTTAAAGAAATGGCGTGTCGTCCATTTCCGCTGTAGCGTATGTAAATGTTGCATATATTTAGGCGCAATATTTAACTTTTTCTGGCGGGGCGACATCTGGAGTCTTCTAATTGTATCTCCTTGATATGATGCCTACAACGAGGTTCATATCTAGACTAGGTTGATATCTAGAATTTGCCACAACTAGCTTTGCAACAATACCGCCGGCAGCTTTAATAATTTTATAGTGGTTTTACGTTCTTTAGCAAATTACGCTCTGTTAGCCATAAATCTTACTATTTTTTGACCGCCTTTGAATCAAGACCCCTGGACCATATAGGGAATTCATTTATATTTTAAATTGCATTGTCATCGTGATTGGAACTATGCTGAAAATTTCAAGTCTCTAACTTGTCGGGAAGTTAGTTTAAAATCGATTGGAAATTTCCGCGATTTCCGCGGGATAACCAAGTTAAATAAAAGTTTGTAAAAAAAGAGTAAAAATACATATCGGAGAGAAATATGTTGTTTCGAGACATACAGTAAAATTTTATGAGGAATAATTTTTACCCGTTATCTCCCTCACAAAAGGGTCGTTTTGGCCCTTTTTTAGAAAGTCCGAATAAAGTGGCATTTTGAAGGTCGCTAGAGGGTTAAAACCTTCTACAAAATTATTTGCCATAAAATTTCACTAGGGGTCTTCTCAGATAAAATCTTTGTACAATGAGTCTGTTGGTCCACTGAAAATCAAAAATCATATATCCCCTTGAATATGCAAAAAAAACAAATGCTTTATTTTATACAGGTATATTGTTCATATATGTATGTAGTTCCAATTTTTGAAACAAGTAACCTAAGTGTAAATAATCTTTGGATAGAACATAATAATTTTATTGAAAAAGTAAAATGGAATCAGCCTTTGCTACAGCTGTGTGTGTGCTGTGAACCAAAAAGTATATGTCCTTGAAAATTCACTACTTACATCATCATCTAGCTCATTTCAGCAAGCAGGTACCCACTGAGTCCGATGAGCACGGCGATCACTACCATCAAGTGGCTCTTTCATATGAAATGAGGTAGTAAATACTTGTAACAAAAAATACTTTAACTTATTCTAATTAAAAATACAATACAGATATAGAGGAAAAAAAGCACCGGATGCAATTCTTGCAGAAATTTGTTTGTTGGAGTAAGCACGTGTTTGAGGATCGTGTTCATGGAGAATTTCAAGATGACGCAGTAGAGCCAGCATTGAAGCCACAAGTGGGCATCATGTATGACTCAGATTCTGATCACAGCGATAATTCCGATGCTGATGTTACACTTCCCGAACCATCAGTCCCGAGCCCGAGCAAGAGTTATATATACTATATAAACTGTGGACTTACAGATTCTTTGTACACAGATTTTGTCTGAGAGGACCCCTAGTGAAATTGTATCGAAAATAATTTTTTAGAAGATTGTAACCCTCTAGCTTTCTTAAAAAAAGGGCTAGAACGACCCTTTTGTGGGGGATATAACGGGTTAAAATGTTCTACAAAATTATTCCTCGTAATATTTTACTATATGTTCCGAAACAACATATTTCTCTGTGATAAGTATGTATTTTGACTCTTTTTTCATTTATTCTAAAGACACATAGGCAAAATATTGCAAATTTAAAATGGCCATAGCAAAGGAATTGGACCTAAGAATGTAAAACGATTTTGAGGTTTTACTATATGGTTCTAGGTCTTTCATCCTGAGTTGGAGTCATTCCGCCCCAGACAACGACCCTCAAATTTTTGCACAGTGTAATTAGCTTCGTTCCTCCACTTTTCTGGATAAAACTTGTAAAACTGTCAAGAAGCAAAATAACTCTCAGAGAAAGAGAGAAAACCTAAAAAGTACGGGAACGGTTTTTGGGTAAAAACTGGTAAACTGTCAAATATATCGTGAATGCTATTTTTTGTTTACATAGCAGTTTTTAGCGATCTGCTAAATTATACGCAAATACACAAGCAAATTAACAAAAATACTTACAAACCCTGATATTTCTTCGTATTTGCCAATGCTACTGTGGCTTATCAACATTTTATTTTTAATATTGTTTTGAGCTTTGTACCACGATTATGTTTATTGGGAAAAATTGAAAAATCAACAAAGTCTAGGTAAATTTTTCCTAATAAACATAATCGTGGTACAAAGCTCAAAACAATATTAAAAATAAAAGTTAATAAGCCACAGTTACATTGACAAATACATAGTTTAGGAAGAGCCTGCCTGAAACTATACAATAAAGCCAAATAATGTTGCTTTTTCAATTTAGTAGTCGGTTGAATAAGGAAATGAATTAGCAACAAGAGTTTACGGGGTGTGCATAGCTCAAGTAGTTAACGCTTCTGACTTTGCACACTGATGACGCGGGTTCGATCCCTGCTGAAGTCTAGAAAAAATATTTTTTAAATTTTTCCTAATAAACATAATCGTGGTACAAAGCTCAAAACAATATTTATATTTCTTCGCTACGATATATTTAATAAGGTTAAAACGCAAATGTACTTTTGTTTTTGCTTACTGAACTTTTAAATTGTTTGAACAGCTGATGGTTTGACACTTTACCATATTTTACCAGAAAAAATGTTTCGGGTAAAATCTTGCAACTTCTGACAAAGAGAGGTCCGATTTTACTCCCATTATTCCCCTACTTTGCCAGAGCACCGAGTACGGGAACGCTTTCTGGTAAATTCTTGCGAGTTAGAGAACGCAACTATAATTTCAAGCTAAAAAAGATCAATATGTCTGGCAAAAGGATATGTATCATTTGACATGACTCAGTTGATTTCTTATAATTACACTACCGGAGAGTGTTCGGGACAAGACAAGAACTCTTGCTAAAGAGCTCAAAGACGAGTGTGGAGCTGAAATTTCTCATGAAAGAGTCCGGCAAGCTCTAAGAAGCCACAATTTCAAGTAACGAATTGCTCGAAAAAGCCTTTGCTATCTGCACAGCACATTGAAAAGCGTTTGTCTTTCGCTAGAACGTACCTTGTTCAACCAGATAGCTATTGGGATGATGTAATATTCTGCGATGAGACTAAAATAATGCTGTATTACAACGATGAATCCGATAGAGTGCGACGAAAGCCGTTAAAATCACGGGAAAGGCGGAATATAAAACCAACAGTAAAATTTGGTAAGCTTTCAGTC
Source organism: Rhagoletis zephyria (assembly GCF_001687245.7). Classification (NCBI taxonomy): domain Eukaryota; kingdom Metazoa; phylum Arthropoda; class Insecta; order Diptera; family Tephritidae; genus Rhagoletis; species Rhagoletis zephyria. Next base: position 144,090 of record NW_016157398.1, read on the forward strand.
ATGGTGTGAGGATATATAACCAGCAAAGGAGAGGGGAATTTGGTTTTTGTGAAGAATAATGTGAATGCACAACAATATCTGAACATCCTGCAATGCCCCCTGAAAAACAGTGCAAACAAATTTGGGTTCATTGTCAACAACAAACCTCAGTTTAAATTTTACCAAGACACTGATCCAAAATACAAGGTTCATATGGAGAGATTGTGGCTCCTTTTTACCGCAGCAAAGTATTGGATACCCCAGCACCGAGCCACGAATCCAGCCAGCCAATCGAAAATTTGTGGGCATATCTGAAAAAGCAAGTTGCAAAAAGACAGCCAAATAGTCGAGCAGAGCTTAGAGTTATGATGTTCAAAAACTAATTCATTCGATGAGAACCAGACTTCAAGGTGTTGTAAATGCTCGTGGGGGTTATACAAAGTATTGATTCACATAATGTTTTGAAAATCGTACAACATCATAATGAAATAAAACCAAAGATTGAAAGAAAACAATGAAGAAAATACGTTTTTTCTTAAACATCCAAAATCTGTAACTGCAGTCTGCTATTGATGATACGTATGCAGTCACATAGAATATGCTCTGGGGTTTCCTCCACTAGCTCACAAAGCCTGCAGTAAGCCACATTTTATTCAAATGGCACATTAACTTGCAGTGTCCTGTCAGGCAACCAGTAAGGGTTCTAAGATCCTCCCGGCTAAGTTAAGGAGTTTTTCGGAGTTCCTCTTGGAAGGAGTTGATTTCCCCTAGTGGGCAGCAATCTGAGATTCTTCCCAGCTCCCAAGTACTCCTGCAGTTTATCCTTTAGATGTACCTCAGACAAACTCAGGACTATGCATGTGCATTTGGGCTCCACGCTTTCGTTGCATTCAAAACGTTCATGTCCCGGAACCCACCACAGCATTACGCTATTGTGGGCTCCCAGATGCTTCAAAAGAGTTTTACAGCTGTCCACAACCCTTGGTGCCGTTTTAAAAGAGTAGAAAGCCTGTAATACTGTCTGACTATTCGACATAATATTTATCCTGTCCCCATTTGTCCTTCTACGAATACATTCGCGAACACACATTTCGATTTCGAAGACTTGCTTCTGGAATATGGTTGGGCATGTGCCAATTGGCAGACCTTTCTGGAATCTGGTCCAACTGCCCCTGCCCCAATACTACCCTTGCTGAATCATAGTATTATCGCTTCCCGATAGTCCCTTTCATGAATTCTGATCTTGTATGGTTTGTAAAAGGATAACCTCCTTGAGCTTGATAGCGGGATCATCCAGGAATGGCTTGAGAACCTCCAAATCACCCCCGAAGAACTCAAGTTTTCATGCGGATAATATTGGGCAGCCGTAAGGCGCTCCAGCAGACCACTTTTCCAATCAGAATAGACAAAAGTAGGAATGTCTGTAATGACACCCAGCGCACCCGTTTGAAAGTTTTGCATAGTCTCAAGTCTCCATCCGCAACAATCCCTAAATATATATATATATTAGGCTGGGTCGATTTTGTATGGGGGAAAATAAAAGGCATTTGACCGTATTGTAATAGTAATATTATGATGTCTTAGGTCTTAGCCAATTTTTATTGGCCACGAAAGATTAATTTAATACTTATCTTTAGCCCGCGCAATTGAACCAAAGTGTACGAATTTTGAAAATGAAACTTCGGCTGGTAATATCTATGTAATGCGTTAATTGTTATAAGCAGGACGGTATATTAAATTAAGCGTTATTAAATTTAGTACCTCACGTTCATTTATCATTTTTCAATAAGTCTTAAAGTTTTTAAGATATTAAGATAAAACTTACAAAAACTATAATTTTCCCTCATGAATTTTCAATTCTTCATTACTTCAGCAACCAAGTGAAAAATACAAAAAGGTGAGACGATATTTATTTGCAAACGTTTTAATGTTTTCGGATGTTTATGTAATATTAAAAGGACCATGGACTTGGTCACGCCGAGTTGGTCAGTTTTCAAGATCCTGGTGAATGAAATCAAACATGTATTGTCAAAGATTAGGAATCGTTTGATACGTTAATAGTAGTTTCAAGCATATAATTATTTGCATACATTAACATAATACAATTACTGTGAGAAACGCCCATTTTAAGTCCATTTATGCCGTCTTGAAATTGTTGTTTATTAGTAAACGAACAATCACATTTTTCGCGGTTTCTAAATTTGCCGTTATATGAGAGTAGGAGACGTGCAATAAGTGTTTAGATATACATAAATATTTTAGTTAATTGCATTATGTGAAAAAGTCTCTAACATATCCTGGGAAATCCTTTTGAGGACTTTCCAATTGGACGATAGTGCTTTGCATTAAGCTCGAATGAAAAAAGTCTCTCCCTGGCACACTTTTCTGTAATCCGGCTCTTTTATCTCAACGTTCTTTATACAATTTGAGATACATTTTTTTTAGAAAAAAACTGGAGATCCACTTAAGTTTTTCGATATAACTTTGGTAAATGTTGCTCGATCGGTACGTAGTAATTACCAAATTGAAGGCGAGACTTACTGTTACTGATTTATGATAATAATATGATGAAAATCGTTCAGATTATAAATAAATTATTTTAAATAAAAAAAATTTTGAACAATTTTTTGTTTAATTTTCCTATATTTGCAATTTTTATATTGTATGCATAAACATAAGTAAACCAATTAGTGTGTCTAGAAGTTGTGCCTGTTCAGTGTTTCCATACTAATTGCATAAACAAAATTTTTCCACGATGATGCAAAATAATGGATTTTCTATTAGAGTTACCGAAATTGTCCCTAAATTTGCAAAAAATCGCAAATTATAGTTAATATTAAAAAATGATTAGAATATTTAGAACCAGCGACCTAAATGCACGCCAGCAATATTAATATTGTTCTTTACATCTTTTGACTATAGGCCAGTGCAATTATCAAGGGAACAATTAAAATTTTCTTGAAAATAGATGAGTTTGAGATTAACGATAAGATAAAGGGCTGCGCGAAATGATACTTGACTTTATCTTTTGCGTTAAAGGATTCATTATCTAATAATATGCACCAAAATTTTTGGCTAAACCCAGAATTTTTAACAAGAATTGGTCTTATTCGACTAGTGTGCTGTGGGTCACTTGGCAGTCGATGCGCGGGCTCTTACAATTAAAATAAAATACTAATATTTTGCAGGCTTGTTGTTGACTTCAAGATACAATATATTTTAACTATTACCAAGGGATTTGGATAAAATTCGATTTTCGACCCGCCCTAATATATATATATAGCTATGGTCAGATCAAAAATAGAGTACTGCAGTGCGGAGATGCCTTGGTCTAATCCCTTCCATTCCTATACCAATCGTTCATGCGATAGCAAATACAAAACACAAGTCCACATGGCTCACAGCTAAAGAATTGGTAAAAATTTCAATACGAAATAATCCTCTTCTAACTTCTAGCTATTCCACTGTATACAGGAAATTTGATCACGTTAGGCCCATTCAATAACTTTTCCTGTAAAAGCTCAGTTAGTCTAGACTTAACTTAATTTAACTTACCGTACGAAATCATCAATGACTACTCAACACACGCCAACTTAAGCTAGAAGCGTAAATATTTTGTTTTTGTATTTTCTTTTTCAGCTGTTTGACAGTTTGCCGCCTAAAATGCCACTCCAAAAAAATTCACACAAAAAAGTATTTTTGCGTTCATTTATTTTTGAGAAAAACAAAAAATAAAATATGGAAAGACTGATTCTCTCACCGCTCGCAATTTCCGTAAGGCCGTAAAAAAATCTACAGGTTCTTAAGTTGCTTACGGTAAGTTAAGTTTTAACTAAGCGCCAACACAGTTCCTCATATAACAGGTTGGCCAAAATATTAAGTTAAATTACGGAAATTAAGTCTAGACTAACTGAGCTTTAAGTACTTGCAGCGAGAGCCTAAAAGAAAAGTAGAGAGCAAGAGAAAATTATCAGAAAGTTATTGAACGCAAAACTAGTAAAACCTTGCAACTTACGCCATTTTAACACTTTATGACGGTTAAGTTATGGCGCGCAATTTTCTTTTTAGTTGGGAATAGCTCCCATCATCATAAAAATAAAAAAAATATACATAAAAGTGGTTCATCCATATTCTTCATCTGAAACATAACCTTACTTGTTGACTCCTTCAAATTCCTGCCAGTAAAATCTTTATTTGAAAGAATTTGCCGTTTTCTCGGGTTCTTACGCTCTCGAATTCGCTCTCTCTCTCTTGCAAATTGTTTGGGTTATTGAATGCATTTCCAGTAAAAACCTGCAAGTATGTACTAGTAACCATTCGTAACAATTTTTTGATATTGAATGGGCTTATTCTTGACCGTCTTGATGAGGTTCACAGACATTTCTCTATCTCAAGTCTGTGATAATATGTTACCTGATAAAAAATCAAGTATGGAAATTGGGAGCATAAAGACTTCATCATTCTATTATTTTAAACAGTTACACAAAATTATGGATAGCGATGTTGCACTGCTTATGGAATATTTAACCACTTTAAAAATACTAAGCATATATTGTGTATAGACTTCAATCTCACTCTATATTTGGGGAGCTAAAGCATAGGCAGACGGCAGCATTGATCCGGATTAAAACCGCAATTGATCTGATCACAAGTAATTTTAAGCCAAAATAAAAAATAAAAAATATTCCGACGAACTGATAACCTCCTCCTTTTTTGGAAGTCGGTTAAAAATTGTGACTTGACAGATGGCAGTAATGCGGATTTACGAGCCGCGAGGTCGTAGGTTCGAATCCCGCGGCCAGTAGAATATTCATTTAATTTTCTTTTATTCATTCAATTATAACTTCTACATTTTTAAAAGTTGTTTTTGCCTAATTTAATTTAACTAGTAATAAAAAGAAATGTGAAACAAAATAAAACAAACGAAAAAAATAAATAAAGTAAAATAATAATAAAAAAGAATAAAGTAACAATAAAACGATTTTTTTTCGCAATCGCTCCAACCGAGGATCGAACCTTGGACTTGCAGGCTTGTAGTACGCAGCCCTCATCACTCGGCTACCGCGGATGAAGCAGTTGGCTGCTTTGCTTGCTCAAGGAGCGTAGAACACAAAGAAAAAGCAAAATTACTTTGCGTGGACATTCACCTTGTCGCCGGTAATGCAGTCACCGTATTAATTCAAATAAGTTCTTATACAATTTTAATTGGACTCCTATCTGAATGGGCCTCCGTACACTAGCCTGCTCAGTCGGACTGAGCAGTCCACCACTCGAACGCACACTGGACTGAGCAGTCGGCCGAAAACAGGTTTCAGTTTCAAACAAAATGAAATTCAAAACATGTTGTCTATGTGTGCGTGTCAGTCCACCGTCAATCCGCGATTTTCGCGCACTGAAATGTACGAGGTAAACTCGGATTCTCTTCCCCCTCTTATCCACACAAAACTGGTTTTAGGCGGACTGAGCAGTCCACCACTCGAACGCACACTGGACTGAGCAGTCGGCCGAAAACAGGTTTCAGTTTCAAACAAAATGAAATTCAAAACATGTTGTCTATGTGTGCGTGTCAGTCCACCGTCAATCCGCGATTTTCGCGCACTGAAATGTACGAGGTAAACTCGGATTCTCTTCCCCCTCTTATCCACACAAAACTGGTTTTAGGCGGACTGAGCAGTCCAGAGTGCGGAGGCCCAATCAGTATGGTGACTGCATTGCCGATGAAAAGGTATATGTCCATGCTAGTTTTGTACTTTCTCTGTATTCGCTCTCAGTTTTGGTCAGCGTTGTCATCGAATATTCTTTAGATCCTAGTTTAGTTTGGGAATAGGACTTAATCCGGATCAGCTGCTGTTAATTCCCGAGATAATTCCGAATCAACGAGTTGATCCAGATCAACGCTGCCATCTCTTTAAGCTTTTAAATGCCATTATTGAAGCAATTAGAGGGACAAATGCAGATAGAAATGGTTTGGACCCCAAGCCATGTTCCGGGTAATGAAATGACTGATGTACTAGCACAAAAAGCCACTGCGAAAGGCACAATAATAACAGCAAAATATACAGTTGACGAAGCCATCAGGCAAATTAAAGACACTATCTTTGGCGAATGGTATAATGATTTCTTAAATTACTCCTCAACTAAACTCAACTTGTTTGCATCTATTTTTCCATGTAGGAAAAGTTTCGCTTGGTTTTAGAAACTACCAAGCACCACACAAGCGGCTTGTCGAACCTACTTTTCCCATTTCGCCATACACCATGCACACATGACTCGTTGAAGCAAAAAATTTTAGTTTTAGTCCGGTTCACAATGTTAAAAATTATCATTTTCTTTCATTTTTCTCTCTAACGTCCTCACTCGGAGAAAATTTCATTGATCAAGGCATATTCAAAATGTATTCAACAAAGTGTGATTGATTTTGACATTGCTCTCATAAGAAACAGGCTATAATGTCAAATTGAAATGAATTGTTAACCCATTTGAAAATATTTTTTTTTCAAGTTTGAATTTGTTAAAAAAAAATGCACACAAAAACTTTTCAAGCAACAAATTTTCTTAATAAACGTGAAATTGTTAAGAGATAAACCGCCGAGGAGAGCAAGTAAGCACATTTAAAGTTTGGTAATAAGTAAATATGTACGTTCGACTTTGCATAAGTATTTAATGTAAGGAAACCAAGATGAAACAGAGCAACACTTTTGAACGGTGCGCTGTATGCAATAGAAGTCAGGACACGAAAATAGAGCGATGTTTTAACCTCCCTAGTTGCGAGCTAAGACGGCAGCGATGTAGTGTTATACTACGTGATTCATCTCGCGCTTGTGAAAACCACTTCAAGGAAAATGATTTCATTTGTTGTCCGCCCGAGTCAAGCACTTTCAAACGAACTCGTTTATATCCAAACTATTACGCATGAAAAAAATTTAATTTCAACATTGTTAGAGTTAAGCTCTCATATAAAATTGGAAACAAATGTAAAATCATACTTTTATAAGTGTCGAATAATGTTTAGAATAAAAAATTTATATATAAAAGTAAACGCACAAAAGCATAAAACTTGGGCAATTAAAAGCAAGAAAATAGGTAAAACGATTTTATAAACAATTTGTTTTATTTTATTGACAAAATATATATATTCCAAGTAATGTAAGTAAAACAAAACTAGAATCAAAATAAAAGCCTTGGGTATCAGTGCTGACAAGATACATGCATCACTAAGGGTTAATTCGTTTGTTTATACTTTTTGACATTATAGTACCTTAAAAGAGAGCCGCACTGAGTTGTCAATCACACCTTATTTAATACACCTTGGGCATATTCAACAAGGTAGAAGTGACAATTCAGTCGAGCTCTCTCATACTAGCTGACTGTAATGTCAAAGAATGTAAACAAAGAAATTTTATGCAAAAGCATTTGCTTCGAAAATGTCGGGTTAACGGCCTTTGACATTTATTAACTCAAAGGACCACATCTATTTTTTAAACCCTGAAATTTTTCTAAATAGACAGTAACAAGTTTGAAATTTTTGCATGTAATTGGTAGTTCGTGTAATTTTTAAAATTTTTGTTTGAAATGTTAATTTATATGGTGCTAGCTATACAGGATGTCCTAGACCACCCGTCCACCCCCTCTAAAATGGAGGGAAATGTTTTTTTATTGAATAACCCAAAAATATGGCCTACAAAATAGGGGATGCTCTATCTTCAGTGGTGGTCTTTTTTTTTTTTTAATTATGGCCCCATTATATATGGCGACTTATAGCTGATGGGCAACTATATACTCAAATTCGCATTACTTTGTTTCTCGCTATTGACGAGATTGTTTTTACTACAGATTCGGATTATGAGGATAAAAATTCGTAACTTTTGTTTGAAACTTTTTTTCGGAAGTGCCTTTTTTAACCGCTAAATGACCTTCGAGCTTCAAATCGTCCTGGAATTCTAAATGATTGAAGATATTTTTATTAGAAAACGAAAAAATATGTATGAATTACCAAGTCGAGGATGGTCTATCTTTTGGTCATATTACTGATTACCAGTTTCGACCGGAAGTGTGTTAGACTAACCGGAAGTAAATTTTAGTATAAAGTGTAAGTTTTAAGTTGCTAAGTAATCGTATTGATTTTTGACAAATTTATATAGTAGGCAAAATTGGTAAAAATAAGGCGTTTCTTTTATTTTGGCCGTGGGTGTATGTACGCTGGGAGTAGAAATAAAAAAGAACTTAAAAGCATTACGAATATAGTTAGTTGGACTAGGATTAAGCTTTTACTGGTAAAAATAACTTTAAAATCACTACCTCTTTATTTTTAACTACAAAAAAAGAACTTTACTTATAGTTTTGAGCTCATATAAAGTTGCAGTTATTGTTTGTGCGTGCATACATACACATATGTACATAAGCTTTCGACAAGATATTCTTTTATGCATTCATAACCATCACATGTAGTAGAGTTTTGTAAGGAACTAAAAATTCCCTGATCTATAATATTTTTTAACCGGCTCTTATCTCTTGTACTAGAGACTTTATAACTAGGAAGGTCAAGCAAATGCAAACACGCCTACATAATTATAAGAAAATCAAATAGGATGTGTAACTTAGTAAGCAACAATTATAATAATATATGCACATATGTACGTATGTACATATGTATTTAGGCATTCCCTAATAGTTGAGTATGAAATTGTTGAGATTCTAAAGAGATTTTTGTTAGATGTATGTACATGCATATGTATGTTTTTTATACATAAGGCGATTCCATATTAAATGCCAATTTCAATTGATTATTTAAACGGCACTTAAGTTTAATTTTGGATTGTTGTTTAAATGCCATTTAACTTTCGTTGGGTTTCAGTCAAGAGGGAGCGAGAAAGCTGGTCCACTTCTGTGGCTCCCGATCAGAAACTGCTGCCAGGTACTCTCTTCTACCTCTATTAGATCTCAACTAGTGGAAGACTATAGGAGAGAGCTGGCACACATACATATATCTCTGATCAATACGAAATTATCATAATATGGTTCCTGGGAGTTGCGCTGACTCTGGCTCAAAAGAGGAAGTCGAACACTTCCTGTGTGAGGATAAAGTCACTCTGCAAGCTATTCCTACAGAATGTTTTAGAGTGAAGCTGCCTCTCTCTGTATGACGTCCTGAAATTCATTAAAGCCGCCAAATGGCAGCAGGTTGCACGAGTTGTGGAATCAAAATGGCAAACTGTCAATGTTTCTATTTACACAAGATTGTATCTGACTGCTTGATTATAAACTAATTTTATACATAAATATTGTATTGTATAGTATTGTATTTTGAAGTGAATCGCTTTCGTTATTTTCTTGTTAAAATACATGTGTTATTTTTTTTTTGTTCTGGCAATAAAATATTAGGAAAATATTTTAAATTGCATATTTTACCTGTTTATTGGGCATATTTTTAAATTTTGAACGCATATTATATGCATATTCTCGATTTTTTAGCTCATGAGATTCCGAGCCCTAGTTATCATATATATTTAGCTTTACAGCTTTCGGCGGAATGCAGAGAAGTAAAAATCTAGTCAAAGATGGTATGAATCATAGTGGTAAGTCCTTTGCATCATCTTACTCAATTTAACGTCCATTTCTTTTAGTTTTCGAATGGAACTGGGTTGTGTGTAAAATTTGAGCCAAATCGAAAGTCATCGCGCAGAATCACTGTAGTTACCTTTAATGGGAAATAGCCGCAAACATACGCATGTACATCCAAGGTGTATTAAACAAGGTGTGATTAACAACACAGGTAGGCTCTGTTTTAAGGTACTATTATGCCAAAAAATATAAACAGGCGATTCAAAATTCATAAACATTTTTTTCAATTTGACTTTATATGATGGTTCTTCTGAGAGCAATGTCAAATTCAATCACACTTTGTTGAATACATTTTGGTTACCTCTATCTTTATGCATATGCTTAAATTTATAATTTTTAAATCTTTAATGATTTACATTTGTATTTTAGATGTTTATTATGAAAAAGAATTGCAATTTGTTCATCAATTTGACTATACATAGGATATATGCATTAGAGAGCTTCGATAAAAAATAAAACAGATAATTTAAAATATAAACTGTTTGCATTTTCCTTAAATACCTGGCTACTTTATCATAATCTTAATAATGTGTAATGCATACAAAATGAGACTGGAAACCATCGAAATAAAAAATACCGATGCTTTGTATTTTGACGTTTTGGAATGCAACCCATCTTATGCACCCAATCATTTCGGCTAGTAGCACAACGCTGACTAATAGTATTTACAAAGTGAGACATTAAGATTCCCTTCGAGACACACCGCGCTGAGTCGGTTCTCAATACAATTGTACAGCATGCTATGCATTAAGCTTTGAGTAGAACTAAGGAATCAGTTTAAACCATACATATGAATTAAGTTATTACTATTTTGATAGCAAAGTGTACTTATACGTATGTTTTTGAATAGACTTTGGCACTTCCTTGTTAAATGCCAAAGGGTGTGCTCTTACTTACGTCGTCTTTTTTATTGTTGTAGAGTTAATACGATCACTTTTTAGCGTCACACTCGTAACATCTTTAACAATCATTTCAGCAACTTGCCACGCAATTTCTTCTTGAACCTTATCTTCTGGCAAGTTAACTAGTTTTCGCATTGCATTTTTGATCTTGTTGCCACTAAGGTTAAGAGACCAGTTGAGCTTACCACCGTAGGATGTTTCACTTGCCACAGAATCTACAGTTTCGAAATCACGTTCGTAGCGACCTAACTCGTTAATGTGCCCAAATTTAAGAGCGCCACCCTCTGATGAGTATGAACGACGCCACAACAAATTTGGATTTGTTAACTGGCGTGAATCAATATGGAGGTCCGACCCTCTAGTTTGTTGAAGGCTTTTAATACGTGTTTGTGGCAATTTGTTGCCGTCCATTGCCAATAAGGTGTTTTGTTTTAAAATTTCTCGCCGATTTCCTTCGCTGCAATCTGACAGTGTTTTGCGGTGAAGTGATTTACGAAAAACGCCACTTGTGATAATAGAAGTTGCTGTTGATACAGATATACCATTGATCTCATATATTTTCAACTTTAGCTCATTCAAATAGTTTTGAAAAAGTTGAGATTCCAAAAAGTCTTGGAAATATTTGCGCTCTAAGTATTTTGCTATTAACTGTAAGGGTAAATCAAAGCAGTACCTAATCCGACCGTCAGCGCAGATACATTCCTCCACTCGACTTCGTAGTCGGTCGGATAACCATAAACGGGTTTCCGATTGCAGCGAGAAGAATTTTTCGTAGATAATCATGGCATCTGATTCAGCTTCCCTTTTGACTGAACTTCGAGCATTTGATGTGTGCTTTTCCAAGGCATCTTCAGCTAAGACTTCGTAACTTTTACGAAAGTTTATAGCCGATGTCCAGAAATCAAGGCATTCGCGTTCACCGTGCTGTTCAAGAAATTCCATAAAGAAAAAAAGTGTAGCTTCGCTGTATAGAATGTCATATATGGATAACTGTGGGTGTCCATTCTCTACTAGTTCAACACAGTATTTACTGTAAAAAGGACTTTGTAAAAAGTCATTTAGGTACATTCGCTCCATCTGGTCCATTAAATAACGTTGCGCTTCAACAAAGCATGTTGCTGGGATCGTTGGTGCATATTCTGACTCTGTGGTATTTTGCGCAGCTGCCAGATGCATTTTTTCTGTTCGTTGACATAGCAGTAGCGATATTTGCGACAAAATTGAGACCGGTAACGAGACAAATTGACTTGCACCTGCAATTAAATACTTTTGGTATATAGCAATTGCATCCTTTACGCTAGCTGGGCTCACGAACTTTTCATCACATTCTCGGCTATTGCCCAAATGCGATGCGGTCTTAATAGCAAAATCACTACATTTGAGTCCATAGCATTTTACATCTGAACAATTTTGGCACTTCTTATTTAAATTATTGGAACGTGTGCTCTCATTTATCTGTTTATTAGTTTCTTCGTATATTTGACTCTTTTCATCATCTGTAAGAGGCTGACGCATAGATAAATCGTAATAACTTTTTAATTCAGGTACTCTGTCCCTATCATCTTCCAAAGTCGTGGCGCTGCTAACATCTTCACACGTCAAACTAATTTCGTTGTTTGGCTGGTTTTTTGCTTCCCTGAAGCTTTGTAAATCTACTACACTTTCTAATAGCACTAGCCCATCATTTTGTTCTCTTTTCTCCAAGTGAGCCAGTGCTGCAGTTTTGAAATTATCGGTGTCAAGATAGAATTTTAGCGGAGCAAGTGCATTTTTTATATCTAGGTATTGCACGAAGTAGCTTAAACAGTTGGGGTCATTTAGTATTGACGTAAGTGTCATCGCCAGACGTGATTTATATCGGAAAACATCTATAAACAAAATATGAGAGTACAATTTTGTGCTTTTCGGAACATTAATTTCACTCACCTTCGTCGGATGCCAAGCTGTAGCCACTCAAGCTCCTGCCACAACTACCGCAACCATCCAATGCATCATCCTCTATGTCTGCCTGGGAGAGTATTTCATCACAAAAGCTTGAAGTAGATTGCAAGGAGTTGCGTTTGATTCCATGTTCACCTTGCAATGATTCAATGTCTGTTAAGGCGTCTTCATTCGCTTCGATACTGGATTTTCGGATAGAGGCATCGGTCCACGTCCCTCTGCTACGAGAATCTATTGGATAGCAAAAATCTTAAATTGCAGGCACGTCCAAGATGACGACGGTATGATATCACAGCACCCATTTAGAAAATGCAAACCTATCTATGCATGTATGGATGTATGTACACATGTATGTGTATTAAGATTGAATATGATGAACTTCACACCTGTAAATTCATATTTCGCAATTACCTTTACGTTTCTTAAAATATTTCAGCATATTAGAATGCTTCTATCGGTGATCAAACCACATTTAATATCGAAATTTGTAAAATATGTACACTTTTTTCCACGGAACTTGCAATTTCACTGTAATTTCTTTGTGCACAAATTTCGTCGAGTTTGTTTTCATCATCACAAACGTCCCTAACCGATTCTAGTTATGTGCTGAATTGTCGGTACCCAATACTTCCTATTCGGTACCCTATACCAATTCTTTAATTTAAATCCTTGGCATATGCCTAGCCATTATATATTGGGTGTTCACTGATCGTCCCAAATAGTGTTTTAAAATGTAGACGTCGTTTTCAATGTGTTCAAAGCTTCAGGCAACTTTTGCGTTCAACTCACGCAGAGTTGCACAAAAAAAAAATTGAATGGCTAAAAATATCAAATAATAAAAAAACATCAAAACGTTCGCCATAAAAAGGCATTTGCATTGTTCAGCTTTGCATTCTAGCAAAGGTTGCATAACCCAAATAAACAAAACTAATAATCTCGTTACTCTCATTTTACGTATAAGCACAACGGTGCAGCGAACAAAGGTGGCGCCGTCAGTGGTACCGCTACTTTGGTTTTGCCGATTTTGACAGTTGTGGTAACTTGTAAATAAACTTTTGTTTACAAATCAGCGACAAAGAGAATTTTAATTATAAGTGAAAAATCAGTTTAAATGGTATTAATTTGCAATTTCTTAGCGGTTTTTGAGTTGAAGACTGCTTAAAAACTAATAAAATGAAGTGCCGTGTGTTAAATTTCGACAGCCGTTAAGATGCGAGATGCGTAGATGATGCAAGTGTAGCGCTGTGACGAATCGCTGTATTTTGTGTACATAGGGCATGGTAAAGCCGTTCTCGAAATGTATCTTTATTATTATATTGACAGCATTGCATCACAATGACTTCGCTTCTGCTCCAAGCATCCCCCTTTAGCAAGTTAACTAATCAATCCCGCTGATATGCTGCCGAAGTTTGCTGCATCAGCCTTAAGAGCGAATTAAGAGCGAAATACACCACACAAGCGGTTTGACAAACCAAGCGAAATTTCCCTTTGCTTCAAGCCATTTGTGCTGTGTATGGGGGTGTTTGAAGGTTTGACAAACCGCTTGAGGGAAATTTGAGCAAAAATCAAAATTTTTTGATTTTCTGGCCGCCATGTTGATGTTTGATCAAACCGCTTGCGTTGTGTATAGCAAAATCGCCTCATTCGCAACGAAATTTTCACCGAGTAAGGACGTAAGAGAGGAAAATGAAAGAAAACCATAATATTTAGCATTGCGAACTGGAAGAAAACTAAAATTCTTTGCTTGAACGAGTCATGTTTGCATGGTGTATGGCGAAATGGGAAAAGTAGGTTTGAAGAATGTTTGACAAGCCGCTTGTGTGGTGTATTTCGCTCTTTAGGGCCGGTTGTTCAATGTCTGATTAGCACAAATCGGAGGTAGAAGCTCCGGTTAAGCACAACTACTGCTGTAGTAGTAGTGATGTAGTGGTAGTGATAACCAGACATTGAACAACCGGCCCTTAATTGCAAAGCAATAGAGTGTATAAGCACCATTAAAGAAACGGACAGTTGAGTAGTTCTGCTCAGTTCAATAGTTGGCAAAATTCCGCCATTTTTTCCATCGGAAAATTTTTTCGCTACCTGAACTCAACGTGTTGGGTAAGCCTAACCCATGATGCAATAATACAAGGTGGTATCTGTTGGGACAGCTCGTTTTGACACTGCCTTAGCTCAGTAGAATAAGAAGAAAAACGGTAAGAAATGAATCCCCATTTGGGGGATATATATAAATTTTCGTATTTTCTTCTAAACAAATTTTGCTTTTTTATAGTATATTCGCAATGAAATGAAATAAAATAAGATATAAATCCTTTTTGAGAAAACAAAATGTGTATACTGAGAAAAAATAAAAAAAATTCAGCCATATTATTAGGCAAAGAATTGTTAAAGAAGTAACACTGTTTCAGCTAAGGCAGTCAATATGGCGGAATTAGAGCGAGAAGTTGCCAACTGATAACACCTTGTATTATTGGCTTTGTTTCTTTTCTTTTCAAGCAGATAATTATCAGGAAGAAGAAGAATGAGAAAATTGATAGAATTACGCTCGCAGAGAGCGAAATAACGAAAAAGTAGAGAAACGAAAAACTATCAGAAACTAGCAAGTAATCAGCTGATCGGTGTATTTGACTAATGAAAATAGGTTTGTTCGTCGAGCAAAAAATTTGTACGAATTTGTACGAATTATCACGATTTTTGCCCAAATCGCGTTCGTGCAGACCAAAAAATTATCCAACACTCAAAAATTGTGAGAGCAAAGTGACAGTTCTCTTGGAGAGAAGTTGCAAATTCTTGCTGGAAAAAATTTTGCCAGCAAGAATTTGCAAACACGAAAAACATGTGGTTGTGGCGCATGGTTGCATTTTTGTCTACAATAATTTGAATAAATTAGTTCGTTAAATTTAAAAATTTATAAACACGAGCGATTTTTTTATGAAAAAAGGAATTAAATAATTGTTGATATAATTAATTTAGTTAATTCCAATGATTTGAACTTAATTCGGCTGAAAAAAATGGTATTCGCAATCGGAATGCAATTGCAGCCAGAGTCGATTTAAGAAACCCGACAGCTAGTACGTTGAAGAAATTGAAATGTATGTTAAAGAAAGTCAGAACAACAAGAAATATACATGTATATTCTGTTTTTGGCCATCCGAAAGAATTTTAAAAATTCTATAAAAAATTTTTATGCTTGAAATGCAACCGTGGACGCCAGCTGGCAGCGAAACTTGCAAATTCCTGCAAATTTGCGTTCGTGCAGAAATTTGCAAATTTCTCAACATGAGAGAGAATTTGAGAGAATTTTTTCTTACTCTCTGATATTTTGAGTGTTGGATAATTCTTGCTGGATTTTCGACGAACAAACCTAATATTTAGCGCGAATTTTTGTTTATCCATTTTGGCAGCTGCTAGTTTCTGCTAGTAAAAATTTTACTAGCAGAAATTAGCAGGAGAGCCAAAAAAGAAGAGCGTAAGAACGAGAGAGGGCTGCTAGTTTCTGCTAGCTTTTTGGGTTAAGAAACGCTTTCTAGCAGAAATTAGTGATAATTTGTGATAACTATCTGTTAAGAAACAAAGCTATTGCATCATGAGCCTAACCAGCTGATCGAAAAGCCTAATGCCGTTTATATTAAATCTAACGCCGCCTTTTTAGGTGGCGGCTGCAAACGAATTTATTTAATTTTATATTACTGATGTGATAAAATAACTAAAATATTTTATAATAATACTACGTTTTTTTACCCGAGCGCACTTGTGCACAAGGGTATATTAAATTTGTTCACATAACGGTTGTTTGTAACAGCCAAAACGAATCGAGATAGATATAGACAAATGTATACATAAATGATCAGAATGAAAAGGGAAATCGATTAAGTCATGTCTTTCTGTCCGTCCGTCTGTCCGTCCGTGTACACGATAACTCGAGCAAAAATTTAGATATCTCAACGAAATGGTATGTAGGTTTCCATTTATCTATGGTAGGTTGGTATTGAAAATGGGCGAAATCGGACTGTAACCACGCCCACTTCCCATATAACGGTAATTTCCGGAAAACCGAAAACTGCGATATTTTAGTAACTACTGGAGATTATTAACTCAATATTGATATTTACAATAAGTTTTAGACGAAAAATAAGAATATTATAAATTTTCGGAAAATGGGCGTAGCCACGCCCACTTATGGTTACATGTGTATATCTTGGTAACCGCTGTACCAATTTCTTCCAAACTTGGCACAGTTGTTTGCCTTCGCACAGCATACCAAATTGCCGAAAATTTTTAAAATCGGACAATAACCACGCCCACATCCCATATAACGGTAATTTAGAGAAATACAAAATCTTCGATAAATCAGTAAATATTAAAGCTAATTTATTCAAAATTGATGCTTGCAACAATTCTTAACCAAGAAATACGTTAGCGATAAATTTTGGAAAATGGGCGTGGCACCGCCCACTTATGATCACATATATGTATATCGGTAACCGTTCTACCAATTTGTACCAAACTCGGTATTTTTATTGTGCTTGCNAAACATATATTTAATACTTGCGCCGGGTATTTAATGTTCGGCTCCGCCCGAACTTAGACTTTCTTACTTGTTTTAAATTGAATTTACAAATTACGGATGGTTTTATTTTGCAAAAAAGTTCGATTCGTATAGGATGCGTCCGCACGGGCTCACAAACGAAAGATTCTGAGTATATTAAAATTCAAAAGTGAATTGACATTTGGAGTGCATATTTGTGTGTGTGTGTGTGGTGTGTACAACGGTGGTGGGTATACAGAGTGGTGTATATATCGTATGTTGATATTTTAATTATTGATTTAATTTTAATTTTAAGTACAAATATTTTAATGTTTAAAAATTGAAAGTTTATTTATTGAATAATCAAAAATTTTCTTTTTGATAACAAACAAATTCATTGAACCATAAATTGAACATAAAGAATTTAAACAAGTATAAACACATATAGGTAAAATACCCTACATATACTCCCCCTCCAGTAAAACAATAAATTAATTAATGTTGAATGTTATTTTCTTTTTTGTTTTCGGAATTGTTAGTGAATTATATTTTTTTGTTGTATCAGAAATTATATTTGCAGGTTTGAGTAAATCTATTGAAACCGTTTTAATCATATTTCCATGTTGAATTTTGAATACTCTGTCATTTTTCGAAATAATTTTAAATGGTCCTTCATAAGGTGATTGCAAATTTGACTTGTGAATAACTTTAACAAAAACGTACTCACAAGTATCCAAATTTTAGGAATAAAAGAGTATTCTTTATTGTGATGTACAACCTTTGATCTAACATTTGAAAAATATTTTCTTAGCTTAGAAAGAGTTTCATTTGTATTATCAACTTCATTATTATAACTGTTCGTAACAACTAATTCACCTGGTAATCTTAATGTTTTTCCATAAACTAATTCTGCAGAAGAGCATTTTAAATCTACGTACGTAATCCTAATAATATCCAAGGAAGAATTTCAGACCAGTGAGTAGAATCCTCCGAAGCAGTAATAGCAGTCTTTAATGTCCTATGAAATCTTTCAATCATTCCATTTGATTGAGGATGATATGGGGACGTATGAATTTTGTGAGATCCTAACAATTTAGTTAATTCTGTGAACAATTTTGATGTAAACTGTGATCCTTGATCTACTGTTATATAAAGTGGAATGCCAAAACGAGGAACGTAATTTTGAACAAATGTTGTTGCTATAGAATTAGCTGAAATATCTCTAAGTGGATATGCCTCTGGCCAACGTGTATGTCTATCAATGATAGTTAAAATGTAACGATTTTCTTTTGACACAGGTAATGGACCAACAAGATCCATATGAATATGTTCAAATCGTCCAGATGGAATGTTAATTTTTTGCACAGGCGTCTTAGTATGTTTAGAAATTTTTGATTTTTGACAACTTATACAAGTAGAAGTCCAATTATTTATCTCTTTGCGCATATTAGGCCAAAAATATTTTGATTGAATCAAACGCCTAGTTGTACGTACACTTGGATGTGATAAAGAATGAATTTTATCAAAAATGACTTTTCTCATAGAATTGGGAACAAATGGTCTAAAAGGTTGTTGAGAAATATCACACCAAATATTAAGATTAAGTACTGGAATATTAATTTCTTTTAAATTACTGTTGGAATTTTGGTCAGATATTATGTCATAAAGCGTTTGATCTTTTTGTTGTTTCTCGAATAATGTTTGAAAATTTATGTTATTCATGTTAACATCTGGAATACGTGAAAGGGTATCAGCAACTATGTTTTCTTTTCCAGAAATGTATTGAATGTCGTCTGTAAATTGTGCAATGTACTCTAAGTGTCGAATTTGTCGAGGTGATCTGTCTGATTTAGAATTTAGAATATGTGTTAAAGGTTTATGATCAGTGTAAACAGTGAATGTTCTACCTTCTAGAAAATGTTTAAAATGTTTAATTGAATTGTATATTGCTAAAAGTTCTCTGTCAAATGTGGAGTAATTAATTTCTGTAGGGGATAATTTTCTTGAAAAAAATGCAAGTGGTTCCAAAGTGTTATTACTCATTTGTTGTAAAACCGCACCGACTGCTACATTCGATGCATCGACAGCAAGTGATAATTTACCGTTTTTATCAAAATGAGTGGGTAAAGTCTTCTGTGTAAAAAGCTTCTTCACATTTTCAAAAGCCCTAGTTGTATTTTCTGTCCAATTTAATTGTTTAAGTTTATTTTTAGTTGCTAATGTTAACATTTCGTGCAGAGGACTAAGTTCTGCTGCTAACATTTTAACATATCTGTGGTAATAATTCACCATACCTAGAAATTTTTGTAATTTATTTATTGAAAGTGGTTTTTCAAAATTAGTTATTGTCTCAACTCGTTCGAAAGAAGGTCTTATCCCTTCACTTGAAATTTCATAACTAAGAAAATCTAATTTACTTGTTCCGAAAATGCATTTACTAGGTTTAATATTCAAGTTATATTTTCCAAGTCTTTCAAAAACAGATTTTAAATGCTCAATATGCTGAACTTCATTATCACTTGCAACAAGAATATCGTCAATATAGACAAATACAAATTCCAAACCAGAAAATACTTCGTTAATAAAACGTTGAAATGTTTGTGCACTGTTTCGTAGACCAAAAGGCATCCGAACGAATTCAAACATTCCAAATGGTGTAGTAATTGCTGTTTTATGTATATCTTCTTCAGCCATCGGTATTTGATGATACGCACGAACAAGATCAATTTTGGAAAAAATTTGTTTATTTTTTAAATCAATAGCTAAATCATGAATGTGAGGTAACGGATAACGATCTGGAACAGTGATGATAAATGAGTTTTTAATTTTTGTACCAAATGGACAAAAATAATGTACTAAATCAGCCGAAAAAGTACCAAAATTTAAAAACTAGACAGACATATGAATATGGGTAATTTCCAAACAAAGTGTTCATGGCAGGTATTTTATATATTTTTTTTAAGATTGATAATCTTATCCTCTAAAATCGGTTACTGACGCGAATACGAAACTGCTTTCATGCTCTTCAAAAATTAATTTTTGTTCTTATTTTTGAATATTTGCATTTTTCCAGAATGTAACATTTGCATATCACTTTTAAACTCATTTATCAGATAAGCCAATGTTGGAGGTTTTTTGCGCCTTCTTCAAGACATTAANTACTGACGCGATTACGAAACTGCTTTCATGCTCTTCAAAAATTAATTTTTGTTCTTATTTTTGCATTTTTGCAAAATATTTTCCAGAATGTAACATTTGCATATCACTTTTAAACTGATTTATCAGATAAGCTAATGTTGGAGATTTTTTGCGCCTTCTTCAAGACATTAACGTGACGTTTTTCTTGGGAGGCAGGTTTTTTGTTTAATCTTTCTTCAGCAACAACTTCCCATATATGCCATTTGAACACTTTTGGAGAAACAAGCGAATTAAATAAAAAATCCTTTTCCACCTAAAAGTGACCTTCTGGAAATATTTCACTTGTTTTTTGTTCTAAAAGTCTAATTTCACGAAAATATAAAATCAAGGAAATCATTGAAACCCCTGAAGCAATAAATAGGCATTGGTTATTATCTTATTTTTAGTGTTTTTTGTATAAAAAAACTGGGTGACTTTCCGGAAATATTAAGCCTTACTCGTTAATATTAAATACCTTTTTTTTTGGTTCGACCAGTGTGTACTGCACCAAAAATCTGGAAAAATTTCGTCCGTGGACTTGGATGCGTAGCGTTATATGTACTTGTACATATGCATAGTTTAAAAAGGCCATGAAAACCCTAAATTTCCATTACAATCAATAATTCAAGCTAATCAACTAAACCATACAAGTATGTTTATTAAGTGCGAGTAACACAAAGAAACAGTTGCTTATATTATAGCAACAACATTTTGATGATTTTAAAAAGTCTTTCATTTTTAATAAACACCACGCACATACCTGTATAAAGTAGGAAAAAGATGACCGCATTTTTATCCACAAGTCGTATTTCTACATAATTTGTCGTAAAGCTGTATTTTGACAAAATTCTATCAAAAATTTCGATGTAGTACCAATGTACTTTTGGGATCCAAAATGTATCAAAAAAGTACAATTGCACCATCAATTTCATCACTGATCTGGAATAGTAATGCAATTAAGTCTTCTGTAATCTCCACAAGGTCTCCAATCATTTGGTTCTTTTTTAGGAGCTAAATGTAAAGGAGATGCAATGTGAGAGTGTGAAGGTCTACATATACCTGTTTTAACTAAAAATTCAAATTCTGTTTTCGCTATTTTGAATTTAATTGGATCAAGACGACGTGGTTTAGAGAAAGGTAGCACTCCTTTTGTTTCAATTATGTGAACCACTGGTTTAGTGTAATCTGGTTCACAAGTAATTGAAGGAAAATCATTTAAAAGTTNGATTTATCAGATAAGCTAATGTTGGAGATTTTTTGCGCCTTCTTCAAGACATTAACGTGACGTTTTTCTTGGGAGGCAGGTTTTTTGTTTAATCTTTCTTCAGCAACAACTTCCCATATATGCCATTTGAACACTTTTGGAGAAACAAGCGAATTAAATAAAAAATCCTTTTCCACCTAAAAGTGACCTTCTGGAAATATTTCACTTTTTTTTTGTTCTAAAAGTCTAATTTCACGAAAATATAAAATCAAGGAAATCATTGAAACCCCTGAAGCAATAAATAGGCATTGGTTATTATCTTATTTTTAGTGTTTTTTGTATAAAAAAACTGGGTGACTTTCCGGAAATATTAAGCCTTACTCGTTAATATTAAATACCTTTTTTTTTGGTTCGACCAGTGTGTACTGCACCAAAAATCTGGAAAAATTTCGTCCGTGGACTTGGATGCGTAGCGTTATATGTACTTGTACATATGCATAGTTTAAAAAGGCCATGAAAACCCTAAATTTCCATTACAATCAATAATTCAAGTTAATCAACTAAACCATACAAGTATGTTTATTAAGTGCGAGTAACACAAAGAAACAGTTGCTTATATTATAGCAACAACATTTTGATGATTTTAAAAAGTCTTTCATTTTTAATAAACACCACGCACATACCTGTATAAAGTAGGAAAAAGATGACCGCATTTTTATCCACAAGTCGTATTTCTACATAATTTGTCGTAAAGCTGTATTTTGACAAAATTCTATCAAAAATTTCGATGTAGTACCAATGTACTTTTGGGATCCAAAATGTATCAAAAAAGTACAATTGCACCATCAATTTCATCACTGATCTGGAATAGTAATGCAATTAAGTCTTCTGTAATCTCCACAAGGTCTCCAATCATTTGGTTCTTTTTTAGGAGCTAAATGTAAAGGAGATGCAATGTGAGAGTGTGAAGGTCTACATATACCTGTTTTAACTAAAAATTCAAATTCTGTTTTCGCTATTTTGAATTTAATTGGATCAAGACGACGTGGTTTAGAGAAAGGTAGCACTCCTTTTGTTTCAATTATGTGAACCACTGGTTTAGTGTAATCTGGTTCACAAGTAATTGAAGGAAAATCATTTAAAAGTTTAGAAAATTTATTTTCAGTAATTGGTATCCTTATTGAAAATATATCGCAAAAACCAGATGATCCAGAAACTTTCAATTTTGTTATTGAATCAGTAATTTCTCTATTTTTAATATCAACTTATATACCAAATTTCTCCAAAAAGTTATCGCCTATAATTGGTGTTGAAATATCCGCTAATATGAAGGGGAATTCAAAATCGCGTCTTGAACATAGATCAATTTTTAAAAGTTTAAAAGTTTGAATTTCTTTTATGTGATTTGAATTTAGAAGAAGGAATGACCGAAACGATTGCACCAGTATCGATTAAAAAATTTAATTTATTGGATTTATCATAAATAAATAGGCGGCGGATGGCTTAACTTCATTTCCATTATTAGCCACCGTCATAATGGAACGATCTAGTTTAAAACATTAGAATTTTCTTCGTTTTTATTTTTGTTAAAACTACAAGGTTGAATGCATTTAAAAGCATTATTTTTAAATTTTCTATGATACCAACAAATATTTTGGTTAATATCGTTTCTAGATCTAGAAAAATTTCTTGATCTAGAACGACTTCTGTCTCTATCTCTATCTCTTGATCTTGATCTAATTTGTAATTCATTAATATCTGCTGTAATTTTGTTAAGATTTTGGTAAATAGCTGTAGTCAACTCAGTTAAATTTCTAATGCATTGTTTAAGAATATTATTATTATTATTATTTTCTACACTAGCAACATTAAAAGATTTAGACGATTGGGGATTATTTATCAAATCATATAATTTATCTGCAAGAGAAATAATTTCTTCAGTATTTTGATTACTACAAGAAGTTAAATGAATTTGTATTTGTTGCGGTAACTTCCTACTCCATAATTTAAATAAAAGTTCTTTACTGACAATTGATTTTGAACCTGCTAAAGATTTCATACGTCTATAAAGTTCTGATGGTGACCTATCACCTAGTTCGGCATTTGAAAATAATTATTCTAATCTCTTCTCTTCGCTAAGAGAAAATCTTTCACATAAAACTTTCTTAATTGTTTCATATTTGTTAATCAAAGGAGGCGGATTAATAACATCAATAATTTAGAAATTGATTCTTTTTGAAGAAAAACTAAAACGTTTTGAAATTTGATATTATCATAGCGTATGTTGTTAATTTCGAATTGTCCTTCCACAAGGAGAAACCATGCTTCAGGACAATCTTCCCAAAAATGAGGCAACTTAATAGATTTTGATAAATTTGCACTGAAGTTGTTTTCATTTGGAAAACTATTAGGGCCGGTTGTTCAATGTCTGGTTATCACTACTTGCCGGTTAAACATCATTATCGACGTTTTCGACATCACGCATATAACATGTGATCGATAAAGCAGTCGTTGTATTTAACCGGAGCTTCTACCTCCGATTTGTGCTAATCAGACATTGAACAACCGGCCCTTAGTTTGTATATTTGGTGAAATGTTTAAGGGCCGGTTGTTCAATGTCTGGTTATCACTACTTGCCGGTTAAACATCATTATCGACGTTTTCGACATCACGCATATAACATGTGATCGATAAAGCAGTCGTTGTATTTAACCGGAGCTTCTACCTCCGATTTGTGCTAATCAGACATTGAACAACCGGCCCTAAGTCTGAAGTGTGTATTGGGTTTTCATGTTGATTTTCTGTTGTTGTTGTGAAGTTGCGTTGTATATATTAATAGACAAAAAAAAAATTATAAAAAATTTAAATAAATGATAATAACAATTAATTATATTAATATGAAATTATTTATATTAGTTGTGTAATAATTCTAAATCTTTTAAAAAATTTGGTTTTAAAACTTAATTATATTAAAAATGATAGATTGATATCTCTTTTTGTTAATAAATTTTATTTTTAAAACGAATAAATAAAGTCGAAAAGTAACTTATAAAATATTCAGCTGAATGAATAAACTAAAAACTTCAGACACGAACCTTTTTTTTTTTTTTTTTTTTTTTTTGAAATGAAAAACAACTAACTAAACTTATTTTTGTTCTTTTGTTACCTGTGACAGCAACACCAAAAACTTAACTAAAATTCTTAATTATATTGCTGATGCACTTTAGTAATAGCTTTATTGCTGTTGCTGCTGCTGGTCGATTGTAGTTGTAATGCCTTAATGATGGTTTGTTGATTCTTGTCCAAATGCACTTAAATAAATTGCGACTCGCACAGCTGAGCTCATATATGTTTGCTAATTATATTGAAATGGTTGCATATGTTTCAGTTAATTCCTGGTTTAATATGTACATATGTATGTAGGTTTGAACAGGGTTTGGTATTCGCCAATCACAGCGACTAGTTTATCAGAGAATTTTTAATTCACGCACTAAAAAAATTTGGGTTTTTGCAAAAATCTTTTGTTGCGAGACTTGAAGAAGTTAACAGTTCAATTGTTTGCAGGATCGCCAATATATCGTATGTTGATATTTTAATTATTGATTTTATTTTAATTTTAAGTACAAATATTTTAATGTTTAAAAATTGAAAGTTTGTTTATTAAATAATCAAAAATTTTCTTTTTGATAACAAACAAATTCATTGAACCATAAATTGGACATGAAGAATTTAAACAAGTATAAAAACATAAAGGTAAAATACCCTACAGTGTATAAGGAAAATTAAATGTCGATGTTCTGTTTACAATGTTGCGGAAGCGTGTGTGAATGTGGGCAACATCTGCCGGCATCGATCGGTGGTGCAGCGCACGAGCGGAAGTCCGGGGTAGCCTTCGCGGAAGGGCTCATTTGGCCATCCCGGCCCCCCTAGGCGAATATTCAGCCTAGCAACCGCTGCAACTGTTGAAGGTTCTGGACCACGTTACTAAGGGCAGTTACCCGGTGATGATGCGGGCCAGATTGTCGCCGACGTGAGATGGCGGGGGGCGACAATAGGTCGACTGCTGCCAGTGGGTGCGATTTCGGTTGGTGTTAGGATGCCGACGTTGCACTCCCGGCTCCCGTTGCTGCCGCCGATGATCACCGCGCCTGATCGGAGGCACATTGTCCCGCCTTACGATGCGATGCCACAGCGTGTGGTGTTGCCGAGGACAGATTTGGCACCCGTACGAGGTGCACTCCCTGGTGTCATGAGTGAGCGTCAGGCAATTCAGGCAATGCCCATGCGCTCGGGCCACCTGTTGCCGTTGCTTTGGAGACATGCCTCGGAAATTGGGCAAATGCGCAGTGGGTGCGGACGGCGGCATAAACCGCAGCGAATGCCAGGTGGATTACGGGGTCCCGCAGAGATCTGCCCTTGCTGGCCTTCTTCCATATGATTGGTTACCGTCCTTGGGTTGTGCATGCGGGCCGTTGCAACTAGTGGGGCCGCAGGCAGTGGCACGTTGGCGCGTGGCGCCGCCCTTGGTGGTGCTGAGGCCCTCGGTACAGTTACCGCGGATCTGACCGCCGGAACAGGACTGGAGGGGGATGATGTGGGCATTTCAACGTCCATTTCTATAGGAAGAAATCGCGACTTTAATTTTGGGTAGAAACTTTAGATGACGGTTAGTGGCCGATTAGTGGATTAATCGGGTATACATTAGTAAATATTCTTATTTACGTTAGTTGAGTTGCGTGGTTTTCGTTTTATTTGCGGTTTTAGGTGTGTTGGAATTACGATTATTACGCTTCACGGATTATTGGCGTTTTCGGTCGGTAAAAGGCAAAGTTTTACGAGGGTCGAGTTAGTGTATCGTTTTGTGTGCGCAAATCTACGACTCGTATGTGACCATCGGAGCCACGATGTAATTTTTCGATTCTTGCGAGGCGCCACTAGGTGGGGGGAAGACACTCATCGTGGATGAGAACACATTCTCCGATTTTAGGCTCCTCTTGAGTGTTTTTCCATCTATATCTTTTATGGAGGTCTTTTAAATAATCTTCCTTCCATCTACGACTGAATTCATGATGGAGAATTTTCATTCGTTCCCATCGATTCATTAGAGATTGCTCGTCTGGTTTGGGTATTGCCAGAAGTAGAGCTCCTCTAAGAAAATGCCCAGGGGTGAGGGCAGTGAAATCGGAGGGATCTTGCGAGAGCGCAGAGAGGGGCCGTGAGTTAAGAACGGCTTCTAGGGGTTAATAATGTAGTAAATTCTTCAAAGTTAAATTTGTGTGTGCCAGTGACTTTTTTAAAATGTGTTTTGAAGCTTTTTACAGCTGATTCCCATAGACCACCCATATGTGGGGCACTTGGTGGGATAAATTGCCAATCAATGCCTTGGGGTGCGTGTTTTTTGACGATTTCAGGCGAGACTTCCTCTATAAATTTAACAAATTGTTTTTCAGTGGCTCTTTTGGCCCCGACAAAGGTTTTTCCATTGTCGCTCATTATTTTGGATGGAAATCCTCGCCGCCCGATGAAGCGAGCAAATGCAGCGAGAAAAGCCGCAGTTGTCAGATCAGAACATAGCTCGAGGTGTACTGCTTTTGACGTAAAGCATACAAAGACAGCCACATAACCCTTCGTGAAGGTTGAGTCCTTAACATGGAAGCCTTTATCTGGAAAGGCCCAGCAAAGTCAAAACCAGTGGTAGTGAAGGGCAGAGCGAAAGTGCAGCGTTCAGGTGGAAGAGCTGCCATGATCTGCGTGCGCATCTTCTGCTNCTTCTTCCATATGATTGGTTACCGTCCTTGGGTTGTGCATGCGGGCCGTTGCAACTAGTGGGGCCGCAGGCAGTGGCACGTTGGCGCGTGGCGCCGCCCTTGGTGGTGCTGAGGCCCTCGGTACAGTTACCGCGGATCTGACCGCCGGAACAGGACTGGAGGGGGATGATGTGGGCATTTCAACGTCCATTTCTATAGGAAGAAATCGCGACTTTAATTTTGGGTAGAAACTTTAGATGACGGTTAGTGGCCGATTAGTGGATTAATCGGGTATACATTAGTAAATATTCTTATTTACGTTAGTTGAGTTGCGTGGTTTTCGTTTTATTTGCGGTTTTAGGTGTGTTGGAATTACGATTATTACGCTTCACGGATTATTGGCGTTTTCGGTCGGTAAAAGGCAAAGTTTTACGAGGGTCGAGTTAGTGTATCGTTTTGTGTGCGCAAATCTACGACTCGTATGTGACCATCGGAGCCACGATGTAATTTTTCGATTCTTGCGAGGCGCCACTAGGTGGGGGGAAGACACTCATCGTGGATGAGAACACATTCTCCGATTTTAGGCTCCTCTTGAGTGTTTTTCCATCTATATCTTTTATGGAGGTCTTTTAAATAATCTTCCTTCCATCTACGACTGAATTCATGATGGAGAATTTTCATTCGTTCCCATCGATTCATTAGAGATTGCTCGTCTGGTTTGGGTATTGCCAGAAGTAGAGCTCCTCTAAGAAAATGCCCAGGGGTGAGGGCAGTGAAATCGGAGGGATCTTGCGAGAGCGCAGAGAGGGGCCGTGAGTTAAGAACGGCTTCTAGGGGTTAATAATGTAGTAAATTCTTCAAAGTTAAATTTGTGTGTGCCAGTGACTTTTTTAAAATGTGTTTTGAAGCTTTTTACAGCTGATTCCCATAGACCACCCATATGTGGGGCACTTGGTGGGATAAATTGCCAATCAATGCCTTGGGGTGCGTGTTTTTTGACGATTTCAGGCGAGACTTCCTCTATAAATTTAACAAATTGTTTTTCAGTGGCTCTTTTGGCCCCGACAAAGGTTTTTCCATTGTCGCTCATTATTTTGGATGGAAATCCTCGCCGCCCGATGAAGCGAGCAAATGCAGCGAGAAAAGCCGCAGTTGTCAGATCAGAACATAGCTCGAGGTGTACTGCTTTTGACGTAAAGCATACAAAGACAGCCACATAACCCTTCGTGAAGGTTGAGTCCTTAACATGGAAGCCTTTATCTGGAAAGGCCCAGCAAAGTCAAAACCAGTGGTAGTGAAGGGCAGAGCGAAAGTGCAGCGTTCAGGTGGAAGAGCTGCCATGATCTGCGTGCGCATCTTCTGCTTATGTATAGTGCAGACTTTGCACATAAATATGCATTTTTTGATCTGTGGCTTTAGTCGTGGAATATAAAATTCTTGTCGGACCATTTGTTGCATGAGGCGATGTTCGGCATGTAGCATTAATAAGTGGAGAAATCTGAGGTATAGGGTTGCAAAGGGGGATTTCTCTGGTATTATTATTGGGT
Organism: Rhagoletis zephyria; assembly: GCF_001687245.7. Taxonomy (NCBI): domain Eukaryota; kingdom Metazoa; phylum Arthropoda; class Insecta; order Diptera; family Tephritidae; genus Rhagoletis; species Rhagoletis zephyria. The sequence continues at coordinate 172,736 of NW_016157398.1, forward strand.
GGCATTCGTTATATGTGAGGCTGGAGTTCGCTAGCCGTCCATTAGCACGAAGCAGACCTTTCGTGTCTAAAAATGGATTGAGTACTAAGATTTGACTCTTTTTGTCAATTGGTTTTGATTCTCTTAGCATTAACATTTCGCAGCTGAAATAGCGCGTTCGAGTGTATGCAACAAGAGAAACCTTTGCTTTTTGTAGGTCTTGATGCGTTAACATGTTATCTGGGGAATTCGGTGTTTTCTTCACCTTATTTTTGAGGCGCTCTACGAATTTGAACATATAGGCGACTACCCTTAAGGCTTGGGGGAACGAGGAAAATCGTTCTAGGATCTCAGTGTCATCCAATATTGTGTGAAAGGTTTCAACTTTTCGACTTTCTGGGGCAATTGTGTTTCGTATGGTGGGTTGTGGCCAGAATTGTTGTGATTCTATTAGCCAGCTGGGGCCGTTCCACCAGAGTGTGGTGGTGGCGAGGTGCAGGGGTTTGCAACCTCTTGTGCCAAGATCGGCGGGGTTATCAGCACTG
>NW_016157398.1:173456-189140 GCF_001687245.7 Rhagoletis zephyria
CGAACCGAACACTGATTTTGGTAATAAAATTCAATGATTTGCAAGCGTTGCTCGTTAGTAAGTCTATTCATGATGAAATGTCAAAGCATACTGAGCATCTTTCTCTTTGACACCATGTCTGAAATCCCACGTGATCTGTCAAATACTAATGCATGAAAATCCTAACCTCAAAAAAATCACCCGTTAATATGATCTCTGAATCTGACCATAGATATAATATTTGATTGATCATGTTTAAATGCGTTTGCATAGTTGAGGCTAATTTTGCGAGTAATAGCGCGCCACAGAGTTCAAGTCGTGGTAGACTTAGTGTTTTGAGAGGTGCCGCCTTGGCCTTTGCTACTAATAAATGGATTGAAATTGTGCTGTTAATTTGGGTGCGCACATATATGCCTTTTCAGAGGCGTCGCAGAAGCCATGCAGTTCTACTTGGTATACGGGTGAGTAATTTACCCATCTAGGGATTTGTATCTCTGCAATATCGTGCAAGTTGTTAGCAAATTGGGTCCATTTTACCAAGCGAATTGGTTTTACTTGCTCGTCTCATTCGGCACCGTCTAGGCATAATTCTTGTATCAGGATTTTCGCTTGCATCATAATTGGCGGAAGCCATCCCGCGGGGTCAAAAAGTTTCGCTACAGCCGACAGAATTTGTCTTTTAGTTATTGCGGATTTAGCAGATATCGACTCAAGAGTATATGAGAATTTAGCTGAGATCGCATTCCATAGTATGCCTAGGGTTTTTGTTGTACTTTCCTTTTCGAATATTAGGAAGTTTGAATCTANTCTACATGTTGCCATGTGGCTGGCCCAACTAAATCAAGTATTTGGGCTGTGCGATTAGAAACATATGTTTTCCATGAGTGGAGTGTTTTTTCTAACCAGCTAACGGGTGATTTTTTAAGAGCTTGATACCTTTTTTTTTAAAAAAAACGCATAAAATTTGAAACGTTAGATTGGTCCATGACATTTACTTTTTGAAGATAATTTCATTTAAATGTTGACCGCGGCTGCGTCNACTGATTTAAGCTCGCCTTTTTAAAGAAGATTTTTTTTTCCATACTTAAAAGCTGCTGTAGTGCAGAGGTTCGGGAGCGACCTAGGGCAAGTGTGTCTGGGAATTCGGGCTTAAATGGAAGTCGTACTACATATCGACCAGTTTGTGCCCGCGTTGTTGTGGCTTTGTAGTAATCTTCGCAAATTTTATCTTCTGGGGTAGTAACTTGTATGGGTGGAGTTCTTCTAACTCCCAAAATCTTTTTAATTGAGAATTGAGGTATTTGACTTGGCCGCTTAGAATCCATCCGAACATGGTATTTTAAACTAATAGGGTATTAGAGATTTTTTCAATGCCTTCTAGCATTATTTGGGGTATTAGGTCGCTGCCTAATAGGATATCAACTTGCGCGGGGGTGTGGCAGTTGGGATCCGCTAATTTGAGGTGAGCGAATTTTTGACGATCTTTGTCGTTTATTTTATAGCTTGAAAGCATATTTGTTAGTTGCGGCAGAACTATAGCTTGTGCTTCTATTATTACATCCGCATTGGGGGAAATCAGGGCTAATGAGCAGATTTTATTAGAGTTTTGTATTACTCTTCCACCCATTCCCGAAATTTCAAAGTTTGAGTTTGTGGTAGGGGGTTTTAATCGGTTTTGTGCTTTTGATGAGATAAACGATCTTTGTGAGCCGTGATCGATTAGAGCTCTAAGCTTAAATAATTCTCCTCGATGTTCAATCGAGACAATCGCGGTTGGCAGTAAAATTTTGCTTTCATTTTCAGAATGAAGCGCTTGTATATTATCTGTCTTTGAACAGAATGGTTTCTCGGTTTCAACTAGTTGTTGCAACTAGCCCTGTGGCTCTTTGAGAGTTAGAGCAATTTTGGGGGGTAAAATTATTAATATGGAGCATCGAGTGATGCCTCTTTTGGCAGTATACACAATTCAATTTACTCTCACAGTCTTTTTGCGTGTGAGAGTGTGAGAAGCAATTTGTGCAAAGCCTGTTGTTTCTGACGACATCATATCTTTCGGTTGCCGTAAGTTTTTTAAACTTCCCGCAAGATCTTGATGGGTGACCTCCTTTACAAAATTCGCATGACGTATGTTTATTTTCGTTCATAAATGATTGCGATCTATTGAAGCTTCTATTATGTGAATTTTCATTGCTGGCTTGGGGCTTTTGTGTATTTTTGGCTTTTGTAATTTTTGTAACTACCCTCTCTGCGATTTCGTACTGGGTAGTTAGAAAATCTTTCATTTGTTGCCACGTCGGGCATTTTTTACGGGATGAGAGCGATTGCTCCCATAAAAGTAACGATTTTTCTGGTAAAGTTGCGGCGCATTTATTTACAAGAATAAGGTCCCAGTTATCTGTGGGAATATTTTGAGTGGATAAAACTGATAGACAGTTTGAGACAGTGGACTGTAATTTAATAAACTCTTGACTCGTTTCTTTTTGTATTTTCGGTAGATTCAGTAAAACCGTTACTTGTTTATCAACCAGTACTCTTTCATTTTCGTATCTTTCTTTTAATGCTTCCCAAGCCAGATTGAAATTATCGTCATTTAATGCGAATTGTTTCACTATACTGCCTGCTTGACCTTTAGTCTTGTACCTGAGGTGGTACAGTTTCTGCGCTTGTGACAATTTTGGGTGATTTATGTATACGGCTGTAAACATGTCCCGGAAGGACGGCCATTGTTCATAACCCCCATGGAAAGTTTCCGTGTCACATGCTGGTACTTTGAGATATATGCCTGAGCTTTGCTCTTGAATTTGGCTTACTTCTACTCTTGGGGGTGGAGTAGGTGCGCTAACTGGGGTTAATAACTTAAGCTGATCGGAGATCATAGCTTTTGTCTCTTCATATTGGTCAAGGCAGTTTTCGTACTTAGCGGCAGCCGAAGCTTTGAAATTCTCGGGTAAATCGGAATCATCCGTTTCTATAATTGTGTCATATGCCGCTTGAAGGCGCGCCCAGAAGTTGTCAAGATTATGGTTTTTTATTTCCAGAACCGATTCAGAATTGTCTTCTATTGGGGCTGAGGAGAATTTATTGCAGCATTTTATCAAACTGTCACTATCAGAAATGAATCTTGCGCCTGAGAAATATTTTGTNTTTATTTACAAGAATAAGGTCCCAGTTATCTGTGGGAATATTTTGAGTGGATAAAACTGATAGACAGTTTGAGACAGTGGACTGTAATTTAATAAACTCTTGACTCGTTTCTTTTTGTATTTTCGGTAGATTCAGTAAAACCGTTACTTGTTTATCAACCAGTACTCTTTCATTTTCGTATCTTTCTTTTAATGCTTCCCAAGCCAGATTGAAATTATCGTCATTTAATGCGAATTGTTTCACTATACTGCCTGCTTGACCTTTAGTCTTGTACCTGAGGTGGTACAGTTTCTGCGCTTGTGACAATTTTGGGTGATTTATGTATACGGCTGTAAACATGTCCCGGAAGGACGGCCATTGTTCATAACCCCCATGGAAAGTTTCCGTGTCACATGCTGGTACTTTGAGATATATGCCTGAGCTTTGCTCTTGAATTTGGCTTACTTCTACTCTTGGGGGTGGAGTAGGTGCGCTAACTGGGGTTAATAACTTAAGCTGATCGGAGATCATAGCTTTTGTCTCTTCATATTGGTCAAGGCAGTTTTCGTACTTAGCGGCAGCCGAAGCTTTGAAATTCTCGGGTAAATCGGAATCATCCGTTTCTATAATTGTGTCATATGCCGCTTGAAGGCGCGCCCAGAAGTTGTCAAGATTATGGTTTTTTATTTCCAGAACCGATTCAGAATTGTCTTCTATTGGGGCTGAGGAGAATTTATTGCAGCATTTTATCAAACTGTCACTATCAGAAATGAATCTTGCGCCTGAGAAATATTTTGTTTTTCTCTGTTTTGCACCCTGTTTCAAGCGTGTAGCTTCTGCAGGTGTGCCTTGAGGTTTGTCCTCATCAACCATTGTTGGTACTTTTAAAGTGATTGGGGTTTTGGCTAATTGCTCCTTTGCTGGAGTTTTATCAGAAGGCATTTATATTTATATTTTATTTTATTTTTTCTCTGTATTTAATTAACCGCGAATAATATAAGCAAGTTCCCGTATCGTCGATCGGATTTTGACTTACTTTTATTTATAGTAACACAATGTACCGCAATACTCTCTCTATATTATTCTTTTTTTTTTGATTGAGGATATATTAATTTTATATTTGTTTCCGATTGGGTGTTTATTTTTTTTTTTTAATAAACAAGGCCGTAATTAAAACCGCGCTTCTTATTAGTTTTCCTTTACGTGTGCCATGCAAGGTATATGCACTACTGGGTTACTAGGTATGTGAGTATATATGTATATGTGTATGTGAATGTTAGCATGCAGTGATACAATTAGGGTATTCACAGTTTACTTCTAAAGTTAATAGGTGGCATAACATATGTTAAGCGAGGGCGGCTGATACTGGTTAGTGTGTATGTCACTATGTTTTTGGCGAAGGACGGGAGAAAGAGATAATTTGTGATTGCAATTTCGATGCTTGCCCCCCAATCCATTTTTGAACCGTCCGTAAAAATGGATACTTCGAAGCGTTCAGTAAAAATAGGATCCTTCCACTCCTTTCTTGATGGAAAGTGCCGAAGTTTTTCTTGAAGAGAAGCGAAGGACAAATGTATTAAGTTTTTCGCGAATGCTTGGGTCGTTGAAAGAATACAGGATACGTCCATGCCTGTACGTACGTTCTTTCCACAATCCAAGATCCCTCAACCTGAGCGCACTCTGTGAAGCACTTTCCTTGATAAAGAGATCAATCGGTGGCAGATGACAGATGACATTCCAATCTTCCGTTGGACATGATCGGATCGCCCCAGTAATCGCAATTCAGGCTGACCTTTGTACTCTGCCTAACATTGTGCGTATGTAGTTCATCTCTACGGCTTTCCACCAAACCAGCGAACCGTATGCAATAATTGGGCGGATCACCGCCTTGTATAGCATAAGATCAGGTCAGGTCCCACCTCTTACCCAACATTTTCTTGCAGGAATACAGAGCATCATAGGCCTTTTTACTCGGTGCTCTGTATTAATTTTCCAGTTTAATTTCGTTGTGAGAATGACTCTCAAATACTTAGCGTAAGGGGAAAGAGAGAGAGTAAGCCCGTTCGAGGAATAATAGTAATTCGGTCTTCGAGGGATTAACGTTGAGCCCGCAGCCATTTGCCCAAGAACCCAATTCCCCCAGTGCTCTTTGAAGCATGTCGCTTATCACATTTATGCACAATCCGGATACCATAATCACTACAACGTCTGCATACGCAACAACTTTGACCCCTTCCCTGTTGAGTCTTAGAAGAATGTTGTTCAGTACGCAAAGCCACAACAGCGGCGACAGTACCCCGCCTTGCGGAGTCCCCCGCTTTGGATGACTGATGACTACGCTGGTGCCTAGCTTATCGTTTACAATCCTTGTACGAAGCATGGTAGATATCCTGTTTACCAGGAAGTTCTCAATCCCCAGGTTTCTGAGTGATTGCTCTATCGCCTCCAGACTAATGTCCAGGAAGGCCGCCAACGTATGTTGTTTATTTTCCAGCGATGACTCTACCTTGTGTATGACCTCATGGAGCGCAGATTCTGTGGAGCGCCCCTTTAGGTAAGCATGCTGTGCAGTAGACAATTCTCCATTGCCTAGTTTCGAACGAATGTGCATGCCCAGTAGCCGCTCGAAAGTTTTCAGTACAAAAGACGAGAGACTGATTGGTCTTAATCCTTAGGCACCGTGTGTCCTCTCTTGCCTACCTTGGGAATGAAAACTACTTTAACACTTTGCGACGTAGACGGAACATGGTTGCGCATTATGCATGCTTTGAAAATGCTCTCAAGCCATGAAATAGCCCACGACTGGGCCTCCTGTAGCATTGCTGGAAAGATNGTGCCGAAGTTTTTCTTGAAGAGAAGCGAAGGACAAATGTATTAAGTTTTTCGCGAATGCTTGGGTCGTTGAAAGAATACAGGATACGTCCATGCCTGTACGTACGTTCTTTCCACAATCCAAGATCCCTCAACCTGAGCGCACTCTGTGAAGCACTTTCCTTGATAAAGAGATCAATCGGTGGCAGATGACAGATGACATTCCAATCTTCCGTTGGACATGATCGGATCGCCCCAGTAATCGCAATTCAGGCTGACCTTTGTACTCTGCCTAACATTGTGCGTATGTAGTTCATCTCTACGGCTTTCCACCAAACCAGCGAACCGTATGCAATAATTGGGCGGATCACCGCCTTGTATAGCATAAGATCAGGTCAGGTCCCACCTCTTACCCAACATTTTCTTGCAGGAATACAGAGCATCATAGGCCTTTTTACTCGGTGCTCTGTATTAATTTTCCAGTTTAATTTCGTTGTGAGAATGACTCTCAAATACTTAGCGTAAGGGGAAAGAGAGAGAGTAAGCCCGTTCGAGGAATAATAGTAATTCGGTCTTCGAGGGATTAACGTTGAGCCCGCAGCCATTTGCCCAAGAACCCAATTCCCCCAGTGCTCTTTGAAGCATGTCGCTTATCACATTTATGCACAATCCGGATACCATAATCACTACAACGTCTGCATACGCAACAACTTTGACCCCTTCCCTGTTGAGTCTTAGAAGAATGTTGTTCAGTACGCAAAGCCACAACAGCGGCGACAGTACCCCGCCTTGCGGAGTCCCCCGCTTTGGATGACTGATGACTACGCTGGTGCCTAGCTTATCGTTTACAATCCTTGTACGAAGCATGGTAGATATCCTGTTTACCAGGAAGTTCTCAATCCCCAGGTTTCTGAGTGATTGCTCTATCGCCTCCAGACTAATGTCCAGGAAGGCCGCCAACGTATGTTGTTTATTTTCCAGCGATGACTCTACCTTGTGTATGACCTCATGGAGCGCAGATTCTGTGGAGCGCCCCTTTAGGTAAGCATGCTGTGCAGTAGACAATTCTCCATTGCCTAGTTTCGAACGAATGTGCATGCCCAGTAGCCGCTCGAAAGTTTTCAGTACAAAANTGTACGTACGTTCTTTCCACAATCCAAGATCCCTCAACCTGAGCGCACTCTGTGAAGCACTTTCCTTGATAAAGAGATCAATCGGTGGCAGATGACAGATGACATTCCAATCTTCCGTTGGACATGATCGGATCGCCCCAGTAATCGCAATTCAGGCTGACCTTTGTACTCTGCCTAACATTGTGCGTATGTAGTTCATCTCTACGGCTTTCCACCAAACCAGCGAACCGTATGCAATAATTGGGCGGATCACCGCCTTGTATAGCATAAGATCAGGTCAGGTCCCACCTCTTACCCAACATTTTCTTGCAGGAATACAGAGCATCATAGGCCTTTTTACTCGGTGCTCTGTATTAATTTTCCAGTTTAATTTCGTTGTGAGAATGACTCTCAAATACTTAGCGTAAGGGGAAAGAGAGAGAGTAAGCCCGTTCGAGGAATAATAGTAATTCGGTCTTCGAGGGATTAACGTTGAGCCCGCAGCCATTTGCCCAAGAACCCAATTCCCCCAGTGCTCTTTGAAGCATGTCGCTTATCACATTTATGCACAATCCGGATACCATAATCACTACAACGTCTGCATACGCAACAACTTTGACCCCTTCCCTGTTGAGTCTTAGAAGAATGTTGTTCAGTACGCAAAGCCACAACAGCGGCGACAGTACCCCGCCTTGCGGAGTCCCCCGCTTTGGATGACTGATGACTACGCTGGTGCCTAGCTTATCGTTTACAATCCTTGTACGAAGCATGGTAGATATCCTGTTTACCAGGAAGTTCTCAATCCCCAGGTTTCTGAGTGATTGCTCTATCGCCTCCAGACTAATGTCCAGGAAGGCCGCCAACGTATGTTGTTTATTTTCCAGCGATGACTCTACCTTGTGTATGACCTCATGGAGCGCAGATTCTGTGGAGCGCCCCTTTAGGTAAGCATGCTGTGCAGTAGACAATTCTCCATTGCCTAGTTTCGAACGAATGTGCATGCCCAGTAGCCGCTCGAAAGTTTTCAGTACAAAAGACGAGAGACTGATTGGTCTTAATCCTTAGGCACCGTGTGTCCTCTCTTGCCTACCTTGGGAATGAAAACTACTTTAACACTTTGCGACGTAGACGGAACATGGTTGCGCATTATGCATGCTTTGAAAATGCTCTCAAGCCATGAAATAGCCCACGACTGGGCCTCCTGTAGCATTGCTGGAAAGATCCCGTCCGGACCTGGACATTTGTACGGAGAGAAGCTGTTAATTGCCCATGCAATCTTCTCCCGAGTGATTATTTCGTTAACGACATTAACTGATGGTGCCGCTACGTTGCTATCTACACCTGAGACCTGTTTTAGGTCACAGCCTGGAAAATGGGTACGAAGAAGGAGTTCTAATGTCTCCTTAGATTTATTGGTCCATCCTCCATCTTCCTTTTTTAGGAAGGAAGGATTGCTGTGTTCCTTGGATATGATCCTCCCCATTCTGGCGGATTCTTCCGTTGATTCTATAGAAGAGCAGAAATCCCTACAGGATTCCTGTTTTGCTTTGCGAATCGCCTTTTTGTAAATTCTCAAGCTATCTCTATAGGTCTGCCAGTTGCCCGTGGAATAGCTTAAGTTGAAAGCTTTGCGAGACTCTTTCCTAAGTTCCGAGATCTCCTCTCCCCACCATGGATGATATTTGTTCCGCCCGAAGCTTACGGGACAGGAGACTTTAAAGGCCGATCCCATAGCCTTTACGAATTTGTTGCACTTGGTTTCTATATCTTCCAAGGTCGTTAAATTATTATTGTAAAGTTTCCCAAGTTTGTTACTGACCACACTGGCGAACCGCCGCCAGTTTGTTCTCTTTGGGTTACGAAAAGGAAGGGAAACATTTTGGCTAACCGATAAGTTGAACAGTATGTACCTATGATCAGAAAAAGATTTCCGATCAGATACCCTCCAGTTGTCTACTTTAATGCTACCTCTACTACTACAATCGTTAGTTAGTGTTATATCAAGCACTTCTTCCCATCCCCTAAAAGTATCAGTGCTAGGAAACGTGAACGTAGGAGTCCTACCTCGATTACAAATTATTAGGTTAGTGCTAAGAATGTAATCGAAAAGAAACTCACCGCGAGTATTTATTTCCGAGCTGCCCCAGATCGAATGCCTGGAGTTGCAATCGCATCCGATAAGTAGATTTTCCGACTGAAAGTTCTCCACTAGTCTACGAACCACATCCGGTGGTGCGTCCTCGTTGTGTGGCATGTAGCACGAGGCGATGACCATGCTGGTACCACCAGCCGCTTCGAATTTCGTGGCTGTTAGATCCGATGAGCTGTGGGAAGGGATGAGAAAAGTATGGTATTGAGATTTAACTACTACACAAGATCTTGGCTTACCGTCCGATTTCTTGTAGAATACCTCGTATCCATTTAGGTGCCTCGGTATGTACATAAGCTTGTTTATGTGTAATTGGGTGCAGGTTAGGAACCAAATAGCGTTTGTTAAATTGTTTGCATGTATATTACTTCGTGCCACAGATGCTGGGAGGCCAGAAATAAAATAGGCAATCGTTCGATATTATATTTGGGTATTTTTGATATTTGTGATTTATGGGTATAAGATGATAGGTTTGTTCGTCGAAAATCCAGCAAGAATTATCCAACATTCAAAATATCAGAGAGTAAGAAAAATTTCTGTCAAATTTCCTCTCAACCCGAGAAACTTACAAATTTCTGCACGAACGCAAATTTGTAGGAATTTGCAGGCTTCAGTAACAGCTGACTTACATGGTTGCATGTCAAATACAACAAGTTATCCAATTGAATTTGTGTTCTTAATAATAAAGTAAGTTTGAAAATTGTTAATTTTCATCTTCTAATGTTTAGATCGCTATATTAAAATGGAAAGCCAAGGAAAACTGACAATAAATTGCTCTCCCGGAACATTTCGCAGGGTTGAAGAAGGTATGTATTGACTTTATATATTTAGAACAAATATGAACCAATTTATGTGCAGATCCTGTGTATAGGCAGCGGGTGCTGCAACAGGTAGCCGGAGATAATTTTTATGAGGAGATCACAATTTCGCAGCAAATTCCTTCAAGTGCTGATGAAGTTGAACCAAGCGACTATACGCCAATTGGCGCTCATGGTGGCACTAGTGAATCGGTAGGTATTACCGATGCTTCCGGAAGTAACTGCGCTGTAAGTAGTCCCTTTGGTGTCATCAGTGAACAGCCAACTGCTAACGCCCGTGGCGAAAGCGATTCCGAAGATTTGGGCTTTCTTCGGGGTTGCAGCAGAGATGCTGACAGAAAAGTGCTTTGGCTAGATGCGCCAACAAAACTCCTGCTAGCCAGAGTTAAAGATCTGCGTCCTCAGGTGGGTAAAACCGTAAAACTGAAGAACAAAAAACAGATGTGGAATACAATCAGCGAAGAGTTGTGTTCCAAAGGATACCTTTATAGTGCAGCGCAAGTTGAGGGAAAGTTTTTTAGTTTGGAGCGACAGTATAAAAAGGTTCAGCTACATAATTCGCAAACGGGACGCAGTAGACAAACTTGCCCTTTTCAAGCGTAAATTTCAATAAATTACACATGCTTTCATAATCAACGAAAAAGTCCACATATTTTATATATTTTTCCTAGAGAACTGGATGACATTTTGCAGGAACGTGTTTCCATAAATCCAGAATTCGTTCTGGATAGCGATCAACCCGCTGACGCGAGTTTCCAAGAGGATCAAGCGCAAAATCTTCAAGCAGCACCAGCTACTCCGGGTATTAATATATACAAACCTTTATCAATATGGTATTTCAATTAGGATTTTAACTTCCTTCTAATTTTGTTTCAGAAAATGTTGGCGTAACGCCATCTACCTCCAGAAAAAGAAGAAGAACTACGATGGACCTTTTGCTTGATAAAATGGACAAAGAAGCAAAAAAACAAGAAAAGAGGGACAACGAGCTAAAAGAACTACTAGAAAAAAATGTGCAACAGAAACAGGAAAACGCCGCAAATAAGAACGAGGTTGAAAAAAAAACTATGTTTGTTAGAATCCCTAATCGAAAATCTAAAAAAATAACTTTTTTCAGTATTTAATTATTTTTTATATTCTTTATTATATATTAAAATTTGATTAAAGTGAAGGACATACAGTCAATCAAAAATGTTAAGATACAGAGAGTTACAATACGGGAAAAGATGGTTAATTCCATAACAAAAACCACAGAAATGTGAGTTCCAAACCTTGTGCAAAGTTAAAGTATATTCTGCAAATTCTCATTATAATATTGCACTCTAATTTACACTTTTTAGAAAAAAAGTATCCAGTTTTTTTCATAAATTTTTAGTATAATAAAGTGCCAGTTTCAAGTAGCTAGCACAAAAATCAATGGTAACTCCGACCTACTTCAAACTTGCAATTTTTAAACTCAAATTGAATCCGGAAAAAACAGCATACTTTTTTCCTAAAAAGTGTAAATTAGAGTGCAATATTATAATGAGAATTTGCAGAATTTACTTTAACTTTGCACAAGGTTTGGAACTCACATTTCTGTGGTTTTTGTTATGGAATTAACCATCTTTTCATAAAAATCTAGCGAAAAATGAAATATTAAAAAAACAGTTGCCCGTATTGTAACTCTCTGTATCTTAACTTTTTTGATTGTCTGTATACATATGTATGCCAAATCTAAAACTACTTACATTTCGTCACTTGAGATGCAAAATGCCGTATTTAAGAATTTTATTTGCGTAAAACTTTGTACATATATATATGAGGACTTGTAATTTGAAGAAATTTTGGAATTTTTATCAGTCATGGCCTTTTGCATTTCAGGTGACGATATGCATCCACAGTGCATTGAATTTTCAACTTTATTTACTAAGGGTTCTGATTTAGATTATGTTGAATGTTTTGGCAAATAGCAGAGGAAATCTCTAGGGCCGTCGGCCTGATTTGCAAATACGTTGGTTTGTTCTGTGGTTCTCTCTTCTTCAAAATTAAGATCGTCTTCATTGGCGATGTTGTGTAAAACACAACATGCCCTTATAAAATGACAAAGCTTTTCCATGCCTTTCAATTTACAAAAATAAAGCTGCCTGAATCTTTGTTTTAGGATACCAAAAGTGTGTTCAATAGCAACACGACCAGTGCTCAATTTATAATTAAATGTTTTCTGAGCTTGTGTAAGATGGCCATTGTCTCTGTATGGAGTAATAACGTACTTGCTGCAGGGATATGCTGAGTCGCCAAGAATGTAATAATCTGAAGTACACGAGAAAATAAATAAGAATATTGACATAGGTACGTAAATTTAAAAATACTCACCGCCACAATACGAGGGTAGCTTGTTGTAGATAGGTGAGTTCTGAAAAACCCAGCTATCGTGGCAGGAGCCCGGATATCCTACGAAAGTATTGATAAATTTTTTTTCTTCATTGCAGATTCCTTGCAAGCAAATTTACACATTCCCCTTTCTGTCAATATACTCATCTTTCCCTCGTTTTGGTGGCAAAATTTCAATATGCATTCCATCAATGCAACCTTAAAAAATTTTTTTTTCTTAACGTAATTTATATTTGTGCCTATTTTAAGCATCACATTACCAATTGCCTTTGAAAACATGCACTTGTTGTCAAAAAATTTGCTCGATTTATCCATCATCTGCTGATTTGGCCATTTTATAATTTCGGGACTTAAGCTGCTGATAAACCTGGTCACAATTTTTATCGCTTTTGAAATTGTTGATAAAGACAAATTAAATCTATAAGTCTCGGAAACTACACGCTTCATTTCCAGCAAACCACAGAAAAACTAAAATATATGCGGCTTCGGATAATCTTCTGTCAGGATGAAGGTTACTATAAAATTGGGAATTCAAAAACTTTTCACAGAGACTGTTGAATAAGCTTCTCGAAATCCGAAAGTGACTCCGGAACTCCAATTCTGGGTATTTCGGTACCGTGTTTTCCACGTAACTTTTAATGGAATTTCTTGAATTTTTTCGTAATGAAAACAAAGCAAGATCCATACTTAAATTGAAATTACTTCTACGTCTAATTTTGTGCAATACAGCAATATAATGACGATGAATCCAATATCGCCATGATGGCTGTGGTGACTACTTTTTGTTGCATATTCGCACTTCTCATTTCTTCATTTCTTTCATGTAGTAGAATTGAATCTAAAAACAAATTTGCTATCAAATGTTAAAGAATTCTAACATGAGGATACCTTCAATGTTTCCAAGCTCTGAATCCCCAAAAGAAACTGTGTGACCTACATCTCCAGCACTCCGATCATTCCTGCACATTTTTTTTGCGGGAACCCTGGGTAATTGTTGGGTTAAACATTTTTTTTTTATTATAATCATATTTACTTACTTCTTTTATTGGTAAATCGCTCATATTTCTATATTCTTTAAAGTTAGCAAAATTTGCCAATTAATATTCTTGTTGTCAAGAATGCAACCATGCGCCACAATCATAGGTTTTTCGTGTTTGCAAATTCTTGCCGGCAAAATTTTTTCCAGCAAGAATTTGCAACTTCTCTCTAAGAGAATTGTCACTTTGCTCTCACAATTTTTGAGTGTTGGATATTTTTTTGGTCTGCACGAACGCGATTTGGGCAAAAATCATGAAAATTCGAACAAATTTTTTGCTCGGCGAACGAACCTGATGGAATATAATATGTTTACATACATAAATATGCAGTATTTACTGCTACTTCTTNTAAGAGAATTGTCACTTTGCTCTCACAATTTTTGAGTGTTGGATATTTTTTTGGTCTGCACGAACGCGATTTGGGCAAAAATCATGAAAATTCGAACAAATTTTTTGCTCGGCGAACGAACCTGATGGAATATAATATGTTTACATACATAAATATGCAGTATTTACTGCTACTTCTTTCCCTTCTTTGTTTAGCCAATAAGTAAGAATATTTTTCGCGTTTGATTTTTTATCTGGTTGGTATTATTCTGACTTTTGTTTTCTGCTGCTTATTTTGTATGCAATCCTGCTTTTGCTTGATATGAGTACAAGCAGAAGGGGTATTCCCGGGCAATTATTGCAAGTAGATACTTGAATTTTTTATGTTTTGGGCTTTGGTGTGTTACTAAATAAACACGAAAATTAAGCTAAAGCAGAAATTTAAAGTTATTTTTCATGCGTATATATGTATGTATGTATGTACATACGAGTTTTTTATTTTTTGTTCAAACCGTTTTTTGGAACCGTAAAGTTTTTACCGATATGTATATTTATGTATGTAAATATGTATATATATATATATATATATGTATATATATATTTCCAAATTCTAGCAAAATATCGATTTTTTTTATGTGATATCTCAATTTAATTGTTCGATACAACTCACTTTGGCGGTAGGGGGTATATGGGTTTTATTATGGGTCTAATAATGTGGGTACATTTGATATCCGGATGGATGCTTGTTCCCTTTTTCCCTCTTTTATATGTCCCTCGTTGAGCCTCCCAGTAGTCCTGCGCTTCCTCCTGGTGATGTTGAGTTGCTTGTTGATGATGCCTTTTGTTAATTTGTTGGTTTGAGTTTGCGCCCGAAATGTATATTTATTTGTATGTATATTTATTTAATTATGTATTTAATGTTTGTAATTGTTACGCGACGCGCCCGGACAAAGTTTTAAGTTTATAAGTTTTTCCTCACTGTTTTGTAATTTCACATAAGCACTTGTATTTGTACGTATGTACGTATGTATGTAATATGGCACTGTGAAATTTAATTACTCCGATATATGTACATATATGGATCGATATCACTTTAAACGTTTTTATTGTTGGCAAAGGACTGTAAAATTTTTTTTATTTTTTATTTTTTATTTTCTTTTATTTTTTTTTGGTGCCGTTCACTTAGGCCCTTGGTTTTTATGTTGCCGGTAGCTTACCACTTAACAACACTGGTTCCACTCGATTCAAAAAGAACACACAGTATTTTTATAAGCTTTTATTCAACTTGGTCATCCCGCGCAAATAGCGGAAATTTCCAATCGATTGTAAACTGACTTCCCGACAAGTTAGAGACTTGAAATTTTCAGCATAGTTCCAATCACGATGACAATGCAATTTAAAATATAAACGAATTCCCCATATGGTCCAGGGGTCTTGATTCAAAGACGGTCAAATAATAGTAAGATTTATGGCTAACAGAGCGTAATTTGCCAAAGAACGTAAAACCACTATAAAATTGTTAAAGCTGCCGGCGCGCCGCGGCGGTAGTGTAGCAAAGCTATTTGTAGCAAATTCTAGACTCCAGATGTCGCCCCGCCAGAAGAAGTTAAATATTGCGCCTAAATATATGCCATGCTACAGAGGAAATGGACGACACGCCATTTCTTTAAATAAAATTAACTGCTGCTATATGTACATATGTATGTTTATACTAGGGCTGATGGTACCCGGGTATTACCCGGGTGCCCGGGTAATTCGGGTAATGCCCGGGTACCCGGGTACCCGATTACCCGGGTATTACCCGGGGCTTTTATTACCCGGGTAGTCGGGTATTACCCGATTTGCCCGGGTACCCGGGTAATATACATATGTTGGTGCCGGTTAAACGGAAAACACCCGGGTAATGCGACATAAAGCTTCTTGTATAATCTTTTTGGTGAGGATAAATATTTTTT
>NW_016157398.1:189156-219405 GCF_001687245.7 Rhagoletis zephyria
AACAAAAGATTTTTTAGCAAGAAAATTTTGTCAAAACTGCACTAAAATGAATAAAATAAAATAAGTTAAGGTCTCGTTAAAGTTACTAAAAGCCATTTAGTAAAAGGAGTTATTCAAACTCTAATGAAAATTACTAACAATTTGTACTAATTTACTTCGTTTTTAAAAAAGCTTAATTTTATTCCTTTGATTGTACAGGTTAAATAAAAGCTTGTTTTTAAAAAATATTTTTTTTACATTATTTTAAATTGAATTTACAAATTACGGATGGTTTTATTTTGCAAAAAAGTTCGATTCATGAAAGATTCTGAGTACATATATTCAAATTCAAAAGTGAATAGACATTTGGAGTGCATATTTGTGTGTGTGTGTGTGTGTGTGTGTGTACAAACAGAGTGGTGTATAAGGAAAGTTAAATGTCGATGTTCTGTTTACAATGTTGCGGAGGCGTGTGTGAATGTGTAGTGGATGTGGGCTACATCTGCCGGCGTCGATCGGTGGTGCAGCGCACGAGCAGAAGTCCGGGGTAGCCTTCGCGGAAGGGCTCATTTGGCCAGAAATATTGAACGTAATATTACAATATCCACATGAATTACGTAATTTATATGCTATTTAGCTGTATAAAAACTGCAAAAGGGCTCAAAATTAATATAACACTACTGCGAGTTTTATGTAAACATCCAATTTAAATCTTTGTTTTATCTTTTCATCAGTTCAATGTGCTTCATATGTATATACAAATAAACATATTGCACAAATCTTATACTTATATTTCACACCAAAGGTACACTTTTCCCAAGTAAAGCTGAAATTAGTCAAGAACGTAAACGCAGCGGTACGTAAACCCGTGTCAGCTGACACGATCTATCTTACCAGAACGCCATGTAAATGAAAACTCAACAACGCAGAATTTTTCTGTAGTTGTAGCCCGTAGCGCAGAAATCTGCGGAATTTAGATTTTTCCGTGTCAGCTGATTTCTTCCTGGTTGCCACTTCGTCAGTTTTGCAGATGGTAAAAAGGTTATAAGTTGCTATTCAAAATACGTTTAAAATATTTGAAATTTACTATTGAATAAGGTTTTTTGTTAAAAACTAAGTAGTTTATATTAAGCTCCGATCTATTATAGCACCAAAAATTGTAGTTGAAAAGGCAAGTTTATAAAAAGGCATTGATGAATGGCAATACTGTAGTAAGCAACACTGAAGTAAACAAACAGAATGTATACAAACACGTATGTATGTACCTAAAAAGACTTGAAGTACTTGCAGCGAGATAGGTTTTTAGAACTGCGATTTATTTAAAGATTAAAACAAAAAGTAGCAATGGACGACGAAAGATTAATAATATTAGTACAGGCGCATAAAGAGCTTTACGACAAAAGCAGCCCTCTTTATAAATTAAAAGAGAGGAAGAAATTGGTGTGGGAACATATCGCAAGGGAACTGCATACCACTGGTGAGTGAAATTTATTTAATAAATATTTTAAATCACTATCTACAATAAAATTATATTATAGGAGATATATGCCTGCAAAGGTGGCTAGCGCTCCGTGACCGATATGGGAGGGAAATGCGTAAAACTACTTCCGCGTCAGGGAGTGGAGCACAATACTATAAACCACGGTATTTGTTGGAAATGCTGCAGTTTTTGAAACCACACGTTGTTCCTCTACCGTAGGTGCACGTAACAACGAACGCTTTCTGTTTATAATAACGATTTTACATTCCAGATTGCGTTGCTCTCAAAACATTTGTAAGGTACCGCTACCGTCCCAATCGATTTTGACTGTGACTCCATCCTACTCATCCCCGCACACTTCTGTCGTTGTAAATCCACCATCGCTACAAATGTCGCCATCACTGCCAGTCGAAGTAGCCTTATCATCGCCATTATCTCCAACACCTGAAGCTTCGCCCTCCCCATCGCCTTCAATAAATGCGGATTTACTATCGCCCCAAACTAATGAAGCTTTGCCCACGCCGTCTCCTCCAAACTCATCATTGCTTTGTTCCTCTTCTTCATCGCTCTTCACGTCGGTTCAGTCGTCTTCACCATCTCCATCACAATTACCATCTACCTCTACAGTGTCGCCATCACCAGCCCAACGCTCAAAAAGAAGAAAAAGAAGTGAAGGTGATGTCGACGTCGGTAAAGCAATGTGCGATGCAATAGAGCTTTTTAAAAAAAGGTGCTTAGAAAACGAAGATCAAAATGCGAATCCAGCCTTGAGGTCATTTGGAAATATGATTGTTTCCATGTTGGAAAAAGTGAATGCTGCAAAACAATCGAGGGCAATGCAGAGAATAATGGAAGTGGCCATCGAAGTACAGCAGGAGCCCTAATGAAAGTTCCTAATGTTTTTTTTTATTTACTTATTTTATTACTTATGAATTTTTTTTTTTTTTAAGAACTAAAAAGACTGAACTACTTATTGATATTGTTTGTTTGTATACCCAGGAGTGGACATTTTTTTATTAAAATATACTTCCTACAAATATAAATGTTCTTATGATTATTTACTTTTTTATATATATTAATATGGCCCATGGGCATTTAGATCCATATCATCTTGGAATAACAAAGATCCTTCATTTACGAAGTAATCAGCAAGTTTGTCACGTAGGTGGAACGCGCTAGCAGGGCCTCTCCGTATTGCAGATCTCAGGGACTGCAAGGTACGTGTATTACTTATTTCACGACGCCAATCTCCAGGGTAGACGACGTTGTCTGCTTCTACATGGTCAATATAATTGTCTGGACAATACCATCGGTCGTAATCGTTTAGCATAATAAAATTGTGTAAGGCTATGCAAGCCAGCACAATTTTTTCGCAGTTTGTAGGATTGCATTCAATTGTATTTCTTAGAATCCTCCATCGGGCCGTTAATATACCGAAGCTATTTTCTATCACTCTACGTGCTCGTGATAGGCGATCATTAAAAATTCGCTTGGTTCTTGGCAAACTCGATCCAGGGTATGGGCGCATTAAATTAATCCTTAACAGAAAGGCAGCATCTCCTACAAAAAAATTGGGAAAACGTTCAGTTGACCCAATGGACAATGGTTTAGGTGACGGCAAGGGAAGAGTATTATCCAATAGTGCTTGTCCAAACGGAGACACTTGAAATATTCCTGAGAATACAAAAAATATGCTAATAAAAGTCTATATTTCATTAGTTTGCTCTATAGCTTATACCTCCGTCGCTATGACTGCCATAACTTCCGATGCAGTAAAGTGTATTTAGCATCACATACTGCCATCAAAACAATGCTAAAGAACTTTTTGTAATTGTAGAACATTGAATTTGAATTGGGTGGACACTTAATAGCAATGTGTTTTCCATCAATTGCGCCAACGCAATTCGGTATATTCCACATATTAAAAAAATCGTCAGCAATATCTTTATATTGAGATTCAGTAGGTTCGCTCATGTATATTGGCGAAAGCATTTGCCATATCACCTCACACGTTTCCAGAATTATATTTCGCACTGTCGTTATACCTAATTTGTAACTCCACGCAATACTCTTCATGGATGCTCCTTGTGATAAGTATCTACAAATTAAACCTCAAATAAGTATCAATTTTTTCAGAATTTACTTCGATCATATTTACATACAACAACACCAAAGAGAGCCTTTCCTCAGGATCAATCCGCTGCCTTGGTTTCCGCAAGGACTTGCTGACTAGTTTTAGCAATAGCTCAAAAACATTCGGCGGCATTCTTGTGTAAGAAATAACTGATCCGGTTCCAGGGTTTTTATTTGCTTGAATACCTGGAGTTGGTATACTCCGGTGGACCAGTTTCGATTAATGGGGCGAATTTTATACTTCCTCAGTCCTTTTCTTGATTTATATTCTTCATATAGTTTATATAATTCTCATAAATTCACATAAATATAAAAACAATGTCTCGATGTTTCTATCTGCGTCCATTTTCTTACTATTGTTGCTTGTAAATGATTAGTGTACACATATGCATGTATGTATATCAGCATCCGAAAACAGCTGATTTCTGCGTATTCACTGCGGGCTCCAGTAATCGACAAAATTCTGCGTATACAGACTGCGTTTAAGTATACGTTCTGCGTTCTGGACTAATTTCAGCTTAAGTTTGCAAAGAAGCAACACGGTGCCACTGCTAAGGGAGCGGTGCGAGAGAGACAACTGTCAGTTTATCGAACCTTGTATTATTAGGTTTGTATAGTAACTTCTCCAGTAAAACATTGCAGCGAGAGCGTAAAAGCAAAATAGAGCGTAAAATTGAGAAGAACAGAAAACTAGCAGAAAAAGTTAATGAACACAAAAATAGCAAAAACTTGCAAGTTAACAGCTGTTGCACTGTTTTGATATACTGCTGTAAACATTTTACTATTTATAAATAATTTTTAAACGCTTTGCTTTACACATACGCACTTATACAGTCCAGTACATCATTCATATTTTGATTTCTACTCATTTAACTTTTGTTTGTGCTAAACCAATTCAACAAATGGCGGCTTTTGACACTTATTCTTCTTCTTCTTCTGCTAGCTAATTTCTGCTAGTAGAAATTTCACTAGCAAGAATTTGCAGCTCTCCCGTGTTGTTACGCTCTCGATTCAGTGCTCTCTTGCAAATTTTTTGGGTTATCATACACTTTTCCAGTAAAAATTTGCAGGTTCCAGTACAAATTAGTACTGACTATTGGTTACTATACAAACCTAATAAATCATGCACTTCTATCATGTGTACGGTGTTACACACGCATTTTTTTTTTAATATTTCGAGTATTCTGTTTTGTAGTCCATCAAATTTTAGCGTAGTAAAGTGTAATCTTGCATCTTAGACTAAAATACCTTCAAGAGCGTGCATAAAAAGAGTTACAAAAAATCAGCGCGATTAACTATACTAAAGTTTAATGGGCAATATAACTACATACTTATAAACTCTGATTTAAAATATTGAAGCTTTTATAACAGTTTCTAGAATTCTAAAAAATTTCCAACACAGTTAGAAACGTGAATTTATATGTTTATGTTATAATACTTATGAGCCATCCTTAAATAAAAAATTTACGAAAAATATTTAGCATGAAAACCGTTGTGAATATCTTGAATTCTATATATATACCTTTCAATACATTTAATACAATTTAGCGCTGAGTTATCACAAAAAAGCATTCAATATATCACCATTTTTCTCATTTTTCACACGACTTATTTTAGATTTTTAATTATAAGTAACACGGAAATACATGTTATACGTAACAAATATAAATTATTTTTAAGAAAAACGGTTTTAGAAAATGAAGGAATAACTAACACTTAATGTTCCTAATTTGAAAGCACAATTTGCCTCAAAAAGTAAATTAGTGCAAAACAAATAGCTATTTAAACATAAAATGAAGTAAGTTTTATTTACAAAATTGTATGCGTGCTTATTTAAAGAAAATGCTCTATACTATATTTCTTAGAACCAGCTCAAAACTAACCAAATTTTTTCTAGCTCGGAGGTTACTCTTTTTGAACTAACTAGGAACTATTGTTATATGAACTGTCTCAGAACCATCTAACCCGAGTCAGCTCAGAACAAGTTCAAAAGTTTTGCAGAGGGCGACAATTGTCACTTCGTAGGACATCGCCATGTTAAAAAAGACAGTTGAAAGAATTGATTCGGGGTAGATGAAGAACCAGTACCGTCCCTTTTCAGGCTAGCTCAGCGAAAGTTCTGAACCAGTTTGATTTGCTGCAGGGAAGTGCTTATTGTGTGTATGCACATGGTATTAATTTAACAGAAACTTGCTAATAAAAGGTTAAAGAATAACACTTAGAAAAATACCAATACAAGAACGAAAGTTAAGCTGAATACGTTCATAGATAAAGAAAAGGATAAAGGCAAAGGTAAAAATAAAAACAAAAACAAAGATGCGTAAAGATTAAGGCAAAAATAAAGACCAAGGTAAATTTAAACACTTCACTTATAACGGGTGATTTTTTTGAGGTTAGGATTTTCATGCATTAGTATTTGACAGATCACGTGGGATTTCAGACATGGTGTCAAAGAGAAAGATGCTCAGTATGCTTTGACATTTCATCATGAATAGACTTACTAACGAGCAACGCTTGCAAATCATTGAATTTTATTACCAAAATCAGTGTTCGGTTCGCTTTACGTCCGATTTATGGTCTACATAATCGACCAAGTGAGCAAACAATTAATGCGATTGTGACCAAGTTTCGCACTCAGTTTACTTTATTGGACATTAAACCAACCACACGAATGCGTACAGTGCGTACAGAAGAGAATATTGCGTCTGTTTCTGAGAGTGTTGCTGAAGACCGTGAAATGTCGATTCGTCGCCGTTCGCAGCAATTGGGTTTGCGAAACACATTTCGAACCGAACACTGATTTTGGTAATAAAATTCAATGATTTGCAAGCGTTGCTCGTTAGTAAGTCTATTCATGATGAAATGTCAAAGCATACTGAGCATCTTTCTCTTTGACACCATGTCTGAAATCCCACGTGATCTGTCAAATACTAATGCATGAAAATCCTAACCTCAAAAAAATCACCCGTTATAAGGACAAAGGTGGAGGGAATTATGTAGATGAAGAAAATGCTAAACATAAAAGTAATGTGAGGACCAAATATCCCTGAGTAATTTGGCCCACACAAATACCCGCCATCAAAACAACCAGCCACACATAAACCAGCAATATGACATCACGCAACAGCCAGTCAAGCAACACAAGTCATAGCAACNCGAAAGTTAAGCTGAATACGTTCATAGATAAAGAAAAGGATAAAGGCAAAGGTAAAAATAAAAACAAAAACAAAGATGCGTAAAGATTAAGGCAAAAATAAAGACCAAGGAAAATTTAAACACTTCACTTATATAAGGACAAAGGTGGAGGGAATTATGTAGATGAAGAAAATGCTAAACATAAAAGTAATGTGAGGACCAAATATCCCTGAGTAATTTGGCCCACACAAATACCCGCCATCAAAACAACCAGCCACACATAAACCAGCAATATGACATCACGCAACAGCCAGTCAAGCAACACAAGTCATAGCAACACGAGTCATGGCAACACCCGACAGCATCTTCGGTGCCATGCACGCAACATCACACAGCAACATGTAGCTGCGCGACCACGCAACATCAAGCACGCATCCTATTAAAGATAAAACACAGCCGATGAACAGGCAGTGAGCACGAGGCTGTGGTCGTGAACAAACGGCTACTGGCAGGAAGTGACTTCTTCTGCACCGGCTTGAGCGTCGGGCTGGACGTCACCTTCCCAGTGGCAGCGCCACACGCTCTCACCACAGCCTCTCGTGGAACCGCGTACGGGCGACACCCGCTCGCCCGCTGTCGGCACCACCGTTAGCAGAGGGAACACCACTTATAGACGTTAGCAGCGCGCCACTCAGCAGCGTCAGCAGAGCGCTGCCCACCAGTACTAAAGCCACGCCACTACAGCCTAACGGGCTCATAACGGTACAAGGAGCCGTTACCCAGCCCCTGCAAGTGACGCTACTGAATGTTTCACATTGTTATTTGTTATATGTTCTTTTTATAGAAATTAAGGAAAATTAAATAATAAAGTACGATTTACCAGAGCCCCGAAGCTACAAATTTATTGTAACGAACCCTGGACACGGCGAGTACACCCCAGCATTTTAGAACAAGCATCGGGGCTAGCAAAAACGCTTCGTTACAATTGGCGCCCGAGCAGGGACCCTCGGTAGATTGTACACGCGCCAAAAGGGATTTTTCACCAAACAACAGCGAGTAAAATGACGGAATCGGCGAACACTCTATGGCTGGATAACGAATACAAGGAGCATCTGGTGTCTATCGCGCTCATCATGGACCAGGTACGGCAGTGGTCAGTAACTTACGATGGTGGACGAGACCCGCTAGACTTCGTGGAACGCTTAGTGGAGCTGGCCGAGGTATACACGTTTGATCTAGACCTACTCCCCAGAATCATGCCCGAGCTACTACGCGACAAGGCCCTCCAATGGTACCGCAACAACAACGAGCACTGGAAGAGCTGGTACCCTTTCAAGCAAGATTCTTCCTACCGGCCCGGTACTTCGAGCGCCTAGAGGATGACTTACGGCAGCAAACACAGCACGCACAGCAAAAGTACAACGACTACGTGCTCGCGATACAGAGCTTGATGCGCCGCGCCAGATACAGCAGGGAACAACAATTGGAAAGGATCTTTCGGAACAGCCACCCCGATTATTTGTTATACATTCCATGACGAGACTTTGATACCCTGGCGGCACTCCTCACACTCGCTAAAGAATACGAGGGCATTCTCGAAAACTAACGCCGAACGCCGGAAACGCCCCGACGTGAAGTCACGAGTCACGTTGTGGGCGATAACCCTGAAGCGCCGCCTACACGGTCGGACAGATCATCTCATCAACATCCATCGGAGCGTTCGGCCCAACGGCATCCAGTTCCATCGCAGAAGGCAGCGATGAACCTACAGCGCCATCAACCACCCCCGACCCAGGCTAATCCAAGTAACGTATGCAGAAGGTGTGGTCAAGAAGGACATTACGCTAGGAGATGCCGTAACGCGCGAAAGCTATTTTGCTGGGAGTGCGGCCGAGCCGATGTGCGGGTGCTGTCACCAACGCCAAGCGTATGACCGGACAGCTCCACCAAGGACAAAACGCGGTGAATTCGCAAAATGCAGCGTTGAAAACCCAGCGACCATGCGCCAAGAACATCGCCGGATCTACGCCCCAATACAACTTGGAGGGGAATTGGCGGAGGCCGTCATCGACACAGGCGCCTCAAAAAGTTTCGTATCAGCCAACTTAGCGGAACGCATCATAAGCTCTGGGAACGGGGAGAAGATAACCGTGGACATCGAGGTATTCATGGCCAATGGCACCATCAGCAAGATATTCGAAGCCGTAAGAGCTGAAATTCGCATCGGAAAGTCATACCGCCACGCAGTACTGAATGTCATACCCGGCGCAGTTGATGATGTCATACTTGGTCTGGACGCGCTAGGCAGCATTGGGACGACGGTTTCCTGTGGCGGCCACCATATCGTACTAACCAAAATACCTACACAGCATGCCTTAATGACGCATACCGTAGCGCGCATCACAGAGGATAGCGGACCGCTGGTAACACCCAGCAATAGCTGACACATGGTACATACGCGGAGTGCAGTGCGGACGTAAGCTATTGTTTTTCCCTCGAAAAAAATTTTATTTACAGTGTGATTTACGCAGTGAAAATTGCCAGAGAAGGTAAATGGAAGGGTGTGAAGATGGTGCCAGTGCCATTGTTAGAAAATCGAGGCCACTCAGGTATGAAATTTGCATTTTTCTTGAAAAGTAATAAATCCTTATTTGGGTAATATTTAATAAGCAAAAGCTTTTTACTAAGTTTTGGCGCCAATCAAATCATTGGATAATTTTGACATACGTCAAAACTTCATCATATACATAAAGTTCTGATTAGAGCTTTTAGCCGGGACACAATCCAACGAAAGCTAAAGCTCAAAGCTTAAAAGGAAGGCATGTCTTATAGCGACATTCTAAGGACTGTAAAAGGCTCTGCAGATTTAAACAAGCTCGGAGAACAAGTAAAAAGAGTGCGCAAAACGGCCAAAGGTGAAATACTACTTGAGCTTAAGCACGCGTATGATGAAAATACGCAGTTATTCAAGGCAAGCGTACAAAAGATACTGGGAAATGTGGCGGAGATTAAGGCCCTGTCCAATTTGACCACGCTTGAGATACATGATATGGATGAGATCACGACCAAGGAAGATGTAGCTAAGTGTATAACTGAACAAATATCGGCAATTGATGATTTCGATGTAAACTGGGTCAAAACCATCCGAAAGGGATACCCAGGCACACAGATAGCTTCACTATCTGTCCCACAGCTTATCGCGCAGAAGATTTTAACGTGCCAAAAAATTAGGATTGGTTGGTCAGTTTGCCGTATCCGTGAAAAAACTCCTCTCTGCAGATACTATAGGTGTTTAGATTTTGGGCACCAAGCGCGGACCTGCAAAAATGAGGATCGCAGCGGTTGCTGCTTTAAATGCGGGGAGAAAGGCCACAATGTTAAACAGTGTAGCAAGGAAGCCGCTTGCGTGCTCTGCAAATCTAGTGGTCAAGCCAATGAAGCCCATATTGCAGGTGGTAAGCAGTGCCCATTCTATCAGCGTGCATTAAAGGCTAAAGTATGAAGCTTCTACAATTAAATCTTAACCACTGTTCAGCTGCCCAGGAGCTACTCTGTCAAACCGTTATAGAGGAAGACATTGACATCGTTATTTTAAGCGAGCCATATAAGACAGCAAGCCAGGGTACATGGATATCAGGTAAAAAAGAAACAACTGCTATATGGGTCAATGGGGAGCAGTGTCTTGCTGAGAAACCTTATAGTCAGGAGTATTTTGTCAGAGGTAAGATCGGCGGGATATATATCTATAGCTGTTATGCACCACCGAGCCTGAGTTATCAAGAATTTGAATCTTTTCTAGATAGACTAGTTCAAGACGCCATGTTATATTCTCCAAAGTTTATAGCGGGTGACTTTAATGCATGGACCGTTGAATGGGGAAGCGTTAGAACAACCCGACGAGGGCACGCCCTATTAAAGGCATTTGCACCACTCGACTTGTTCTTACTGAATACAGGTAACAAAAACACTTTTGAGAAAAATGGCAGGGACTCCGTCGTTGACATAGCATTTTGCACCCAATCACTGGCACCAAAAACCACTTGGAAGATTAGTGACATTTATACCCAGAGTGATCATTTAGCGATTTTAATTGAAATCTGTGATGTAAGAAACCCTTCTAGCAGATGTTTCAAAAAGTATGGTAAAGGATGGTATAAAGAATCGTTCGATCCAAATATTTTTAAACTAGTACTGGATGGTATCAGAGACGTTAGTGAAACACCAGATAATGCGGAAGCTCTTTCAGAAGAGCTCTCAAAAGCTGTTATCAGGGCATGCGATGCGTCAATGAGCAAAAAGGGCAACAAAATTACAAGAAAGCGGGTTTACTGGTGGACACCGGAAATAGCTGAGCTTCGATCTGAATGCAATAAAGCCAGAAGAAAATGTCAGCGAATAAGAACGGACGCCCAAAGAGACCATTTTAAATCTTTACGGAAACGGTTAAAGGTTGCAATTAAAAATAGCNCACGGAAACGGTTAAAGGTTGCAATTAAAATAGCAAGAAAGCGTGTTTTAAAGACTTGTGTAACGAAATTGATGAATACCCGTGGGGCGGTGCCTACAAAGTCGTTATGAAAAAATTCAACAGTAGCCAAATGCAGACACCTACTTGCCCGGTACTACTTAAAAAAATAGTAGAAACACTGTTCCCGAAAGCGGAAACTAGCCCAGGGCCTGTACCAAGTGAAACACATACAAATGTTTACTATCCGCCACTTGAGCCTGATGAAATCAAATGCGCGGCCAAACGGCTAAAGAACAATAAATCTCCAGGTCCTGATGGTATTCCCAACATTGCTATTAAAACTGCAGTTGACGACTCTCCGTCAGCGTTTTTAAAAGTGTTCGACTCCTGTCTTCGTAGCGGAGTATTCCCGAATAAATGGAAGAAGCAAAGATTAGTCTTACTTCCAAAGCCCAATAAACCACAAGGTGAACCTAGTTCTTATAGACCCCTATGTATGATTGATTCCTTAGGTAAGTTACTCGAACGCATCGTTTGCAATCGCTTGTGGCAGCATATCGATACCAAAGAATGTCTGTCAGACACTCAATTCGGGTTTCGAAAGGGTAGGTCAACTGTCGATGCTATACGCAGCGTTAACGACATTGCTGAAGAAGCTATTAAGGGTAAGCGTTGGAAAAATGGGTCCAAGGAATATTGTGCTGTAGTCACCCTAGATGTAAAAAATGCTTTTAACTCGTTGAGCTGGTCGCACATTATAAATGCGTTAAAAATTATTCATACACCACAGTATTTAATTAATATAATTAATAGTTATCTATCTAATAGAGTTTTGTCCTACAACACGGAAAGAGGCAAAGTAAGCTCTAGAGTCTCCAGAGGACTTCCCCAAGGTTCCGTCCTTGGCCCACTTTTGTGGAACATAGCCTACGATGGCGTATTGCGTCTACCCATTCCAAAGGGAGTTAAAATAATTGGCTATGCCGATGACATCGCTTTGGTGGTTGTGGCTAAAGACATAAATAGGGTGCAAATGGCCACAACAAATGCTTCCAAAATAGTCATCGACTGGCTTACAGCGAGGGAGCTGAACTTAGCAATCGAGAAAACAGAAGGTGTACTCATAACAAGTAGGAAGAAAAAAGAGACCGCAACCTTGAATATAAACGGGTATGTCTTTGATACATTACCAGCAGTGAGGTATCTAGGCGTAATGATTGATGCAAGGTTATCTTACAAAGTTCACATTGAAATGGTAAGTACAAAAGCGGCAAAAGTTCAAAGCGCGTTAGCTAGACTGATGGCAAATGTAGGCGGTCCAGGTCAAAACCGCAGAAAACTGCTAACAAAAGTTACTGAATCAGTTATAATGTACGCGGCCCCCGTCTGGGGTCATGCACTGCAGCAAAAGTCCTATGCTAAGCTTGTAAACTCTGTTTTCCGTCTTAGTGCCCTGCGCGTTTGCAGCGCTTTCCGGACAGTTTTGCATGATGCAGCCTGCGTCATAGCTGGTATTATGCCTGCCGATTTTTTGGCTAACGAAATCCGGCGTACCTATATGACGGCCCGAACAAAAGGCAGAGCCCTCTCAAAACCCGAGATCGCGGCCGAACGCCAAATAAGCCTATCACTATGGCAGCAACGCTGGGCCTCGTCTTCCTCTGGGTGCTGGACTTTCCGACTCATTCCGAGCATCGAAGCTTGGCTATACAGATCGCATGGCGAAGTTGATTTTTATATGACTCAATTGCTTAGTGGCCATGGCTGCTTTCGACAGTACCTGCACTATTATGGTCACGATGACTCGACGGCATGTAATACATGTGAAAATCTCCCGGAAACCGCTGAACATGTACTTTTCGAGTGCCCTTCGTTTTCATTAGAAAAAGAGAGATTAAATACTTTGACTCAAGAGGTCCTGAGTACGGAAAATATCATTGAACATATGTTGAATGATAAAAAAAGTATGGGGCACATTAAAGAATATAAGCAGAGAAATAATGACAAAGCTAAAGATCAGAGAGCAAACCCAGCAAAAAAAAAACCCAGCAATAGCTCACCGATCGGCGCGAAAAGCAAAAGTCTTAGGAAAATCAAGCACAAGCAACCGCCAGACGCATACCCACCGCTTGTACGGCCTCCACGCGCGCAATCAACGCACACTGCCGTGCTGCAGCCATGTGTGTGGTCAACGCATACACCGCAGTCGACGCTACACGCAAGCAAGGCAACAAGCGCCCGTAGCCCATACGGAAGCCATCCCACGCGCCTACGGCTACCGCACCAGTTTCCGCCGCGCACGCCATCGTCAGTACTACGCGCGCCCCGACGGCACCTACCGCTACCACACCGGTAGTCGACACACGCACAGCCGTCGCACACACCTACCCGAGGACCAGCGGGGCATAAGATAACCGAAGTTGGGGGGGAGTGTGAGGACGAAATATCCCTGAGGAATTTGGCCCACACAAATACCCGCCATCAAAACAACCAGCCACACATAAACCAGCAATATGACATCACGCAACAGCCAGTCAAGCAACACAAGCAGTCTTGCCGTTTTAGCCCTTTGGTGGCTAGATTTAGCTACCACATACTTTAAATTTAAAATTGCCCCTAGCCCTTTTTTTAGCCCTTTGGAGAATTTATTCATACTTGGCATGAAAAAGTTGTATATTTCCTTAATTTAAACTAAGAAAGACTGATACATATACATACTATATGTATTGTATGTTCCTTACGTTTTTATACATACATACTGTAGAAGTATTAGGGCTGTTAACTTATCTATTAACTATTTAACTATAGTTTAAAATAGATAAGTTTACGGCCCTTAATACGCTTAATTTGTTAAATGGCCCATCAAGTCGATTGACCGTGTATGTTCTTGTGATGTGATTGTACCAGCTGCTGCTGCGACTTCAAAAACAAAAACTTCAAAACTATTTGAAAATTTTATGATTGTACCAGCTGGTGTCGTGAGTGGTGAAATTAGCTCAATTTTCTAAGTAAAAAATATTTCGGCGGAAGTTTCTTGCACTATATGAGTCAAAGCCGTGTTTGTGGAAGATTAAGTTCTTGATATTGCAGTTGTGAATTAAAAAAAAAAACAATGTTTAAGAAAATGGTAGAAAAATTATGAAATTTCGGCTCTAACCATTTCGA
Source organism: Rhagoletis zephyria (assembly GCF_001687245.7). NCBI lineage: Eukaryota > Metazoa > Arthropoda > Insecta > Diptera > Tephritidae > Rhagoletis > Rhagoletis zephyria. The sequence continues at coordinate 203,517 of NW_016157398.1, forward strand.
TCTTTCCTCGTCCTCATTTGTAAAGAAATAAATATTGTACCAGCATGCTGGTAAGTTATGTGCTTTGAGCCAATCACTTGATGGTGCCAGCAAGCGTGTGTCGTATATTTCCCTTTTTATACAAAAAGGTTTTTGGTTGGATAAAATATTAGCTTTTGTCCAGAGTTCATTGTTTTTCTATGCCATTACTTATTGAAAATGTCTTCGTGTATAGTTTTATATGTATATGTAGTAAAAAATTTTAGTTACCATTTTTAGCCACAAGAATTTTTTAGCTCTTTTTTAGCCCTTTTTTAAAGGAATTTGGGTCCCACTAAAAATGATTCGCGGCAACACTGAACATAAGTCATAGCAACACGAGCCATGGCAACACCCGACAGCATCTTCGGTGCCATGCACGCAACATCACACAGCAACATGTAGCTGCGCGACCACGCAACATCAAGCACACAGCCTATTAAAGATAAAACACAGCCGATCAACAGGCAGTGAGCACGAGACTGTGGTCGTGAAGAAATGGCTACTGGCAAGAAGTGACTTCATCTGCACCGGCTCGAGTGTCGGGCTTGATTCCACTTCTGCAACAGCTGCTGGTAAGGTAATTTCTTCTGCACCGGCTTGAGCGTCGGGCTGGACATCAACTTCCCAGTGGCAGCGCCACAAGCTACACACGCTCTCACCACAGCCTCTCGTGGAACCGCGTACGGGCGACACCCGCTCGCGCGCTGTCAGCACCACCGTTAGCAGAGGGACGTCGACAGCGCCTACAATAGCGCTTCTTACCGCCGTCAGCATGGTGGCGTCAACAGCGCCATTCATCGGCGCCACTAGAACGCTCCTCTCCGGCGTCACCGGGGCGCTACACATCGGCGTGATCAGAGCGCTACTCTCCGCATTAAAAGGTCGCCACATACCGGCGTCGCTATTGCGCTACCCACCAGCGTTGTTAAAACGCCGCTCACCAGCACGCCGCCACCGAAGCGATAATCACCGGCGTCATCAGAGCGCCACTCGCCGACGGTGTTAGAGCGCCACTCACCGGCACGACCAGAGCGCAACCCAAGAATGATAGAATACAAGATTGCGCCGATCAGAGAGGATTTTTGAGAATAACTTTTGTGTGACGTCACACTGGTGCAATTGCGAGAGAGAAATGCCAAAACGTGAGCAAGAATGGAAGAAGAAGAAAAAATGTTGCAAGGAAAACGTAAACAAGTTGCACAAGTGTGACGTCATGCAAACCACGATTCTGTCAAATTCGTTAAGAGAGGAATAGCGGTCCGAGATCGGCGCAACCTTTGTATTCTCTCAATCGTGAGCGCAACCCACCTTGCAAGAACGCTACATACCGACGCGGCCAGAACACTACTTATAGACGTTAGCAGCGCGCCACTCAGCGGCGTCAGCAGAGCGCTGCCCACCAGTACTAAAGCCACGCCACTACAGCCTAACGGGCTCATAACGGAAAAAGGAGCCGTTACCCAGCCACTGCAAGTGACGCTACTGAATGTTTCAAATTGTTATACGTTCTTTTTATAGAAATTAAGGAAAATTAAATAATAAAGTACGATTTACCAGAGCCCCGAAGCTACAAATTTATTGTAACGAACCCTGGACACGGCGAGTACACCCCAGCATTTTAGAACAAGCATCGGGGCTAGCAAAAATGCTTCGTTACAGTAAAAACAAAGATAACTGTACAAAAAACGATGAGGATAAGGATACCGGTAAAAGTAAAGATGAAGGTAGAGGAAAAAAAGATTAAAATTAGGGTAATTATAGAGAAAAGGATATACATAGAGACACAGAGACTCAATCCGGGAACTATTTTGGGATTTTAGAGAATTTCGGGGTTCTCGGGACTTAACGATATAATAATCGATATTTTTGTCGGTTTCGTTATCGATTTTGCTATCGAAAATTGTATCGATTTTGCTATCGATATTGTTATTGGTTTTGTTATCGATATTGTTATCGATATTTATATCGAATTTGGTATCGATATTTTTATAGATATTTGAATCGATTATTTCCCGATTTTGTTATCGATTATTTACAGATTTTGTTATTTGTTTTGTTATCGACTCTGCTATACATTATTCGTAGATTTTTTGTCTGTTTTATCTGTTTTGTTATCGACTTTGTTATCGGTTTTTTTATCGATTTTCTAATCGATTTTTGTTATCGATTATTAATAAAGTTTTTTATCGATATTTTTATCGATTTCGGTATAGATATTTCTATCGATTTTGTTATCTATTTTGATACCAATATTGTTATCGATTTTGCTGACGACATTTTTATAGAATTTTTCATCGATTCTGTTATCGATATTTTTATCGGTTTTGTTGTCGATATTTTATTGGATGTTACTATCGGTTTTGTTATCGATAGAGTATAAAGATAAAAATGAAGATAAAGGTAAACATAATAACATAAATGTAATTAGAACGAACAGCGGTAGAGGTAGAGATCAAGATAGAAAAAAGAGAAGAAATATAACCTTAAGCAAAAGCAGATGTATGTACATATGTATGTATATTGGTTATGAGACAAAATAGATATGTAACGTAAGTTTCACTTCTCCATTGTGGCCCAGGTGCACTTACTTTTTTACTTAAGTTTAAATGCTTAATATTTATCTGCAAATATGTCTTTAATGCATTCGCCCGAATTTCGGGGGGCTATTACTATTAATTTTAAAATTCGAACTCAAGCTCACACACCCATTCTCATTTTTAATCTCAAACAACAGCAATTGTGAACAATTTAATTTTTTTTATTTTCCATTTTATAAGATTTTAAAATGTTTGCAAACGTCGGAAAGAAATCATGGCCGACGAATTGAGAGAATGATTTTACCTTCTAATGTTTTTATCATGGTACAAAATGAAAAATAAAGTAAACGAAAGAGAAGAACGTCAATGTAAAGAAAATGAAGTGTGCTTTCAATTCTTTTGTTCTATTCTGAGTTTTACACTTATGGGGAGTTGAGATTTTATGCCTTCTAAGAGCAAATGTTTCGCACAAGCACTAAATATCGCCAATTTAGCTAGAAAAAAATTTTAAAGTGGCCGTGGTTAGCCAAACTTATGTATGTGTATGTACATATGTATATTTGATATTCAGGTTATGACCTCCACCTTCAATATTCATTTGCACAATAAATGTTATATACTCTTGAAAAAAGAAGAGGGGAATTGCTTTTCTTCCGGGTCAACACAAAAAGGAGAATTCTGCGTAGTAAGGGCTATAATCCCTAAGCGCGACCGAAGGATGCCTACACAGAAGGAAGTTACGCCTATCTTTTCTGACAACACAAAAAGGAATTCTGCGTAGTAAGGGGGACTCCAGCTTTCCAACGGTACCAATTTCACCCCTAAAATCAATGGTCCTTAAAGTAAAGTTTGTCCTTTTACTGTGTAATACTATATTTATTTAACTATTACAAAAGGAATAAAAAAATTAAAGAATTTTCAAATTTATCTACATACAATACCGAACAGAATTATTGGCACAGTGAATTTTTCGCAATATATGCAAAGCTTTTTATTCTAATTTATTTTCGATATTTTTTTATAAAAATATTGTTCATTCTACGCCAGAAAACATAATAATAAAATCTCTAAAGTTTGTGCAAAACTCAGGAAACTTCATTAAATTTGGACTCTAATTTGCAACTTTTTATTCACATTTTTTAGAAAAATTCCAAGTATGCAGTTTTGTAGTCCATTCAAATTTAGTATAACATAGTGCAAGCTTGAAGTTGCTAGAAAATCGCGTTGATTTTTTTGTAATTTTTTTCACGCAAGTTCTTCCATACGAAGTATATTCATTAATTATTTTTTGTATGGAGAAAATGAGCAACACCTTCCACTAAATAAATTTTCTAGAAAATCTGAATAAAAAGTTGCAAATAGCGTGTAAATTTAATGAATTTTCCTTTCCAATGATAATTTTGAGATCAATTGGAGGATCACATTGGATTTCAAATTGAGAACTAACTTTTTCCCAACTTGAGAAACAGTCTTAGGGCTAGTTTTTCAGTGCCAGTTTAAACTTAGATCACGTAAACTGCGTTTAAATTGAACAGCTGGCTGACATCTGATCGACTAATCTTAGTTTAAACGAGCCAGCTCGAGCGTTTAAACTAAGTTTAAACCACAGCCGTGCTTTAAAAAACTGGCCCTTATTGTCATACAAAGAAAAATGCCCTTCTTGTTGAGGACGCTATGATTCTTGTTGAGAAACAAGGTTGTAGATTTGGGAAATAACTTAGCTCTTAACAAAACATCCAGTTGAGCTCAAACCTAAATGTTTCTTGGGTTCTTATATGAAATAAATTCAAAAATTTTGTTTTAGGTATTTGTCTATGATAAAGTAATGAAGATTTATTTAGTTTATTTATTATGTATGTATGTATGTTCTTATATATGTATTTCATTCAAACAATTTCTCAATTACATATGTAAACGTTTTCAGCATAATTTCTTGTATTCAAAACCTTGAACATCATTTAGTTAATACATTTTTCATTGCAATTTATTTATGTTTATATGTATTTATGCACATGTTTGTATGCATGTACATACATATGTACGTACATGTATTAACCCACTGGGAAATAGCACCTTACGGAAGTGTTCATTTTGTGCTTTACTAGTAGATGACATTGGTCATGATTAATGTGACCAACTATTTCATGGCTCAAAGAAGTACAGCTTTGGTTAGGTTAAGTTAACGCTGCGAGCCGATTACGAAATCGCGAATGCGGCTAATTTCGATAACTGAGAGCTCAGTGTTTGTTCAGAAGTGCGAGTCAAAATGCTTTCATCTTAACCTCGCGAAGGTTGGACAGTCTAAAAGAAAGTGTGGAGTTGATTCCACTTCATCTTCCTCTTGACAGCTGATAAAAAGGATCAGTTCAAATTCCTAGTCTAACCGCCTGTCAAAACCCCCATCACTAGGTCTTGAGAAGTAGTATGATTTAAAGTGGCCTATAAAAACATTTGCTGCAGCAGATAAACGTCTTCTTTTCCTTTTTTATGTCACAAAATAACCCGGTTTCCTTTAGCCTAATAGCTGTTCGTGCTGCGACAATTCCGTCTATAATATCCGTAGGCGGCGTGTTCAACATATGCCAGTGTAGGTGTGGTTCCTAATGCCCCGCCAATTCTTGTTTTACAAGTGTAGCCTTCTCTAGTTAGTTCCACCACACGACGGCTCCTTGAAACAATATAGGCTCTGGTTTTCTAGAGCTAATGAATTAATTTGGGCGAGAGACCCCACCTTTTACCGATAGCTTCCCTGGAGCAGTACAAGGCAACGGACACCTTTCCTAACCTTTCCTCAATTTTAGGCTTCCACGACATCCGTCGTTGATCGCCCACCTAGTTACCTGTTTCAGGTAACCTTAAGCCAGATCATAAAGGGTGTATAGAAATCGGCCCCTAACCAAAAGCTCCACATCATCTACATAGGCGATCACCCGACAGCTCACTTTTTCCAGTTAATCCAGAGCAGGGGAGAGAGAACGTCACCTTTTGGAGTGCTCCTACTGACTCTGCATAGTGTGTATACGCCCCCCACTCCGCCGACAGTTATGTCACGAAGTAAGCTGTAGAAAAGCCTTATTATATTGGTTTCAACCCCCAGATTATGAATATACTTGACTATTGCCTCTCCAGTCTCAGTCTCTCCAGCGTTTTTAGCAAAAGCGGTTTTAGCAAAAACGAAGAGACTGATAGGCCTAAAATCCCTAGAGGAAACATAATAGCCTTTTCCGGCCTTCGGGATGAACGCAACACTGACTACCCTCCAAACCTTTGGATGTACCCGGTCCTCACGCAGTTCGCATAAATAGGATCCAACCAATTGCATGACACCTTCAGAGCTCCTTCCAGCTGCGCAGGTATGATGCCATTGGTCCCCGGCGACTTTAATGGTTTGGACGAATTTATCGCGCAGCCCATGTGACGATCGTCCAGAAGATCGGAAAAGAACCGGATCTGGGGGGAGGTTCTGTAACCAGTTAGCGACAATTTTCGAATCGCTATCGCACTTTTTGACGCAAAATCATTTATATCATGCGTCAAAAAGTGCGAAGCGGCCCGAAAATTGTCGCTAACTGGTTGCAGAATCTCCCTCCTGAAGTACAAAATATCGCAAAGAAGTTCATTTGACCGTACTTCGAAGTACGAAGTACAAGAGCGAAAAAAGAAGTATTGTACTTCCGAAAGAAGTACGGTTGGTCACATTAGTCATGATGACAATTTTGGTACTAAAAGCTGAAATAAAACATGGATTACCTCGTAAGGTGCTTACCTATCTTCCTAGTAGGAAGAAAGTATTTTTATATGTTTATATATCTACGTATGAAACTATGCAAGTTCGTTTATGAATTTGAATTAAACGTGTGTCGCCTATTCACGCATATGTATGTACATACTTTTATGTAAACGTGTGTATATAAAAATTTTAAAGAAAAACATTACATGTGTAACTAATTTAATGTAAGCATAATCGTACATGTTTATACAAGTTCTCATTTATTTATTGTATTGTATAAATTATTTTACATACATTAAATGCACATACATAAATAAAAATGTATGTACATGTGTTTGTATTTATTTATATGTATGGATGTTTTACATATACATATGTATATATTTTATGCGTTTTTGGATGTAGCTTGTTAAATATTTAATTCACACGAATATCTCTGCTCGCAAATTTTCTATAATTAAGTACATATTTTCGTTATTGAACATAAATTTATAATCAGTATGTATGAATGTATGCATGCATGTATGTACATTGCAATTTCTGTATGCAAGTATGTGTATATTTATTCAATACACAAAACTGGTGGCTGGTAAATTTAAGTACAGCACAGGTAAATAATATAATTTTAGTAAATGGCTGCATTCAAACTTTAGAAGCGATCTCATTCAGCAGTGATTAATAGTAGAATATGCACGTATTTATGTATATGTATGTATTTTTACTTACTTTTTTTTATAGTTTTCTTTCATTTTTTTATTCAATTCTGCACTGCAGTCTTTTTGTTTTAATTTGCGCTATTTTATTAAGTTTTATTTTATTTTTAATGTATTGCAAATATAGTACGAATCAATTACTTACAATTAGGTATTAACTTATTTCAATTTTAAATTTGTTTTAAATACTGATAAAGTAATTATTTAAACTGGAGTTTAGCAAGAGCAAGAAAAGCAAAGAACTTTCAAAAACGAACGGTTCCAAATAAAAAAAGCCAAATAACCCGAAAAATCTCCAGAAAAAATAAAAGCAAAATTGAAAGGGGTGTTTGATAGAAAAAGTGCTGTACAATGAGAAACTACCCCAATGGAATATTTTTGGCCGACTTCAAAAAAAGGAGGAGGTTATCAATTCGTAGGAATATTTTTTTTGTATGTACATATGTTACCGCATAACTATGGACCACGTGCACCGATTTTGATAAATCTTTTTTTATCGGAAAGGTATTACCCCAATGTTGGTTCCATTCTTATTTTGTTTAGATCATATCATTGAAAAAAGAAGAAATTAACGTTACTCCTAAATTGTTATATGAGACATGAAGTCGGTTGTGTTTTAATGTTTAACTGGTTTCTCTACAAGTTTTTCATTTCAAAGTCTAAAAATAACTTTTATTCACAATCCCTTCTTTTAGACTTCACTTTCCCCGAAATAAAATCTCACTGAAGGGGGCCGAATCCGGGTTGTCTCAAATTTGACAAGAAATCTCGTTCAAAAATTCATCATCTCACCCTTCTGGAAGAATCAAGGAACACCAACAAACTTCTATAAATTTAGAAACACCTTTAGTGCAGACAAATTACAAAAGCCTGATCGCCAATCCTTTTTTGTTGTGAAATCTTTGCTATCTTGATGTTGTATTATAGGTACGGTGACCATATTTCTGTGGCCAAAAATCGGGACATTTCTAAAGCATCGAAACCGAACCTACAATTTATTTTTTATAATAAATACAGCTGAATACAGTTTTATTTAAAACAAAACAAAGAGAAAACAAATTGCAAAATTTTTATTATTTTTATATGAAAATATAACTTAGGGTGTTCTTACGCGATATGTATTTGCATGTGTATATGCCTTTACACGATATGTTGGCATTTCCATATGTAAAAATTGGCATATACACATGCAAATACATATCGTGTAAGAACACCCTAAGTTATATTTTCATATAAAAATAATAAAAATTTTGCAATTGGTTTTGTCTTTGTTCTCTTAAGTTTCTGAGTTTAGTTTATTTCGTTTTCAGAGAACGTATTTTTAAATAGTTAAATAAAGACTGTAAATTTGAGAGACATACGCAATTACATATGTATTGAAAAAAGTCACATTTACAGATGCACATACATATCATGTAAGAACACCTTTGCTATCTAAAAAAAAAAAACATGTAAATCACAATTTCGAAATTTGTAGACCATTTATAAAAATTCGACGAATTTGAATAAATGTTCAATACAATTTGAAACATTTTAATCAGATTTTCTAGAATAGTTTTCAGTATGCAGTTCGAGAAAGTAGCGAATATCCTTTACTTGGGAGCCAGCATTTACACCGATAATAATGACAGCATCGAGGTTCAACGCAGAATCACTCTTGCCAACAAGTGATACTTTGGATTGAGTAGGCAATTGAAAAGTAAAGTCCTTGCTCAACGTTTAAAAATTATACTCTATAAGTCACTCATAATGTTCGATCTGGTATAAGGCGCAGAAGCTTGGACAATGAAAACTTCCAATGAGGTGGCTCTTGGAGTAGTCGGGAGATAGATTTTGCGGAAGATTTACGGACCTTTACGCGTAGTCGACGGCGAGTACCCAGACGATGGAACAATGAGCTGTACAACGACATGGAAATAGTGCAGCCAAACAAAATACAGCGGCTCCGCTAGCTTGGCGAAAGTATTCAACTCGGATCCCACTGGTGGTAGTAGAGGAAGAGCAAGGATCTACTGCGATGGAAAGACAAGTGTAGAACACAGAAGAGAAACTACTGGGGTGCTTTATTGAACTCGGCCAAAATCGCTTAGGCGGTTACAGTGCCAAAGAAAAAGGTAGAATATTTTTAGTGAAATCTCCACAAACAAATCAAAATATCTTTTGATTTTTTATGAGCTAATGATAGTTCTTTAGTTAGGTACTTGGAACCTGGAAAGATCTTTTTTGTCGCTAATGAGATTCCCTAACCCATCATTCCCGATACCTTCGGTTTTCTTAGTGAATGCTAAAAGGCCTTGGTAGGCGAGTTCTTTATTACTAAGTGTTGGACGATGACACCTATTCAGTGCATTTAAAATCGTTGTCGAATGTGTTAGTACCCAGCGAATAGCCTGGAAATTTTATTTAATGGATTAGTATACTATCTATGTATTGAAGGGTTAGCTCAAGAAATTGGCCTGTCTATGTCTGGAAATGTTACTCGTACATATCGCTAGGTTAGAGTTTCGACCGAATATTGAACAAGAGTGCACCTGCGCCACACTTGCGAAGCGAATGAATCTGGCGAAGCGAATTAAGAGGCAGAGAAGGCATTAAGAGCCTATTAACACTATTAATGCATATTTTAACTGCATCTTTCGTTCCGCAAAGTAGGGAAAATTGAGAGTGCAAAATGTGATAGAGAGCTGCGAATTTCTGCTGGAAAAATTTTTACTAGCAAAAACTTGCAAGTAAGAAAATCAGCTGATCACAAACATATGTTTGCAAATAAAGAAAAGAAAATATGGCTTTTTTGAATTATTTATTGCAAATTTTATTATTAATGGTAGTATACAACGAAAACTAAAGTAAATTTATTAAGCGCAACGTTTGTTGAGTTTGTTTTTAGTTAATTTACTATTAGTCTCCAGTTTGTTTACTTTGGTGTATGCAGCATACTGAAAGGTTTTTTGCTGAAGTTGTCAGTTTTGGTATGTTAATTGTTGAAAATAAAATTTTATAATTTTAAAGGTAAAATTGTAGCTATATCTATTATTGTTTTTTTTTTTATCAATGACGGGTGTTTGGAGGAGATTCTCTTATTTTTGAATGCGTCAAAAAATAACTTATTCCTTCCGATATACATAATTAATTTGTATTTTAAAAAGGTTTTTTTTTTAACCAAAAGTGTTAATTGCAAGTTTTTGCAAATATTGTGTTCTCGTACATACTTCTGTGGATATTTTGTCTCTTTGAGAGCGAATGCTGCTAAATTCTCAGAATTTTTGCTGCTGGATAATTGCGTCCGCTCAATACGAGTACACACAGGGTTGCCACTGAAAAACTTTTGTTTTCCTACCAAGAGCTGCCTCAAAAACCTACCAACCACTTTTTTTAATTTAAATAGTTTGTGCTGCAGAATGAAAGATAATGCACATCGATAATGATAATAAATGAAACTACATCGATTTTTCGTCTCTCCTGAACAATTAAAAAAAATGGACTTGGCATCTTTTCACCTTTAGGTAACGATATATAAAAAATAAGCCTCACGGTTGGGCTTGCAAAATGTCCGGGTCCAGGAGCCTCCGGTCTTGGGACAAAATCTGCGCTCTGCGGGTTTAACATTAATTCCTTCGAGCTGCGGTTAAAAACTTTGAGATTTTCCGATTTACGGGAAATATGACTAACAATAAGTAGTTTTCTTTTTTTAATCGCTCTTCTAGTGCAATTTAAAATATTTTAACAACCTTGTCACTGTTGAAACTATTATCGATTCGCAACTGCATTTCAAAGAAAAATATCTCTTTTATAAACCTGCCTTTACATCCATCAATTCAACTATTTGATATTTATGGGTCGATTACGGATAGCACCGCAACCACGGTTCGGTTGCCAGCTGGTAACGCAACTGGAAAGAAAATTTGTATTACGAATGGCAACTGTTGTCAGTTGCTGTAGAGTTATCGATAGTCGAAATTTGACAGTTCGACAACCAGAAAGTGGCTGTAAACAAGCTGTGCGAGTAAAATTAAACAAAAGACTTTAAAAAAAAAGACAGCAATAAAGCTGAGTTCATCACAATTATTTTTTAAGAGGAAGAGAAGTGCATGAACGCGGCCTCAATCAGGCGATATTTAAAGGATAATTCCAATCCTTTGGAGCTACCGCGTGCACTGTAAGCAAAAGTCAATGCTTTCAAGGTTTTTCTTTTATTATCGTTTGTGTTCATTTTCAAAGCACATTGAGGACTTCCAAAAGAAGCTGTAGTATAATTCGTTAATAAACAGATGAACCACTTTGTTCAACTTCAATACCTCCGCTCACAAAAAGCTTGCGAACCTCTTCGATTCTACAATTTGGAAAACTTGGTGTGTCGGTAGTTTTAAAAAAGGTGCTTCAGTTGATAAAGGAAAACATTTGCAAACAGTGTTCGCTTTTGTTTCGCCAAAAAGGGCGTACTCCACGGGAACTAAAATTTCAAATTATTGTTTTGTTATTTTCACCATATTCTGTAAAAGCAAACTGCATTGCAAAATGTTAATATCGTTCAAATTATTAAAAAGTAAAATATATAACAAACTTTTCAATTTTCGCTCCTAAATACGCTTCCAAAACCTTCCCAGCAACCATAAAAATGTAGTTGCCTGTATACACACTTTGTAGCAACTGCAGTTGTCAGTTGCCATCTGTAATACCGTTTTGGCAACTATCAACGCAACTGAAGTTCGCTTGCTATCGATTATCGACCCATTAGATACGTACTGAATAAAACTTTTTTTTAGTTCAGAGAATTGCCGAAGGTAATTGGTAAAATTCTGTCTATACCAGTAAGCAACGAGGTTTTATAATGAATGAGGATAAAATTGATATTCTCAAAATTTGGCAAGCCTACTCACAGTGCTGACAAAGTGGCACATTACAACAAGCTAGAGATGTTTTCTGTTTTATGAGCAAAGAAAGCTACAAAAATTTTAAGCGTCCTACAATCCTACCAACGAGAAAACAATCTACAAATTTTGTTAGGAAAAGCCCAAAACGGCAACCCTGAGTACAAACCTAATACCACCTTAACCTTAAAACGCTACTCAACACATTTCGATAATTCTCTCTCAATAGTAATGTTGTATGCGGAAATAAGAGGGAGAGATATACATTTCCGTTGCATCCGAAAGTGTCACAGTACGGTTCGGTTTGGTCCAGCAGCCCAAAATGATGTTCGGTCGTTCTCTAATTTTGACAATTTCTTGGTTCTCATCACGACCAATGTCATCTCTTAGTAAAGCACAAAATGAACACCTCTGATTACGCCTTACGGCTCAGTTATGTCTGATACCAAATGTAAACTCCAAATATCTGCTTCCATAATAGTCCGGTCAAATTAGACCAAAAATAGGAGTGAAGTTACAAAAATTCCCACCCAGCTGAAAATTGGTAGGATTGTTCAAAACGCCATCAGAGAGGAAATCAAGAAAGTCCTCATCGATCCGGTACCTAGAAAAAGAGTTACTCGGGGTCAAATGTCTCAAAAACGGGGTTTTCGCGATTTTTACCGTTATTCAGCTTAAAGCAAAAATGTGTTCCTTTTAATCACGTATATCTTACGAACCAATTTAAAAATCTTAATACAAAATAAGGCAAATGAAAGCCAATGAAATTCTCCATAAACCGTTTATACATCACTTTCCGATAGGGCTTATAGTTTCTGACAAATTAATTAATCATTCCAGCTTTTTTTATTTTTTAACGAAAAAATGAAAAAAATCAAACTTTAACAGAGGAAAAATTTAAAAAATAACGGGGTTCTGTGCCAAATTTTGGCATTTGTACTAAAGACCATTCTGTTACAAAAAAAAAATTAAGTGATAAAGAAAATCGATGGATAAATACGAAATATGAGTGGTCAAATGGAAATGCGCAAAGATTTTTTTATGAAATACGACCAGTAAAGCGTGGTACTCACACGCCACGAACACCCGAACTTTCAACTTTTCAATCGTTATATCTCGGAAACGGTGGCTCTTAGGACAAAAAGTATTTAGACATTTGTTATAGATAATTATCTGATATACAATTTTTGTCTAAACTAATTTTATGATAAACTTACCGTTTTGCTGAAAATCGCGAAAACCCCGTTTTTGTGACCTTTAACCCCAGAGTAGCTTTTTTCCAGGTATCGGATCGATGAGGACTTTTTAGATTTCATTTATGATGGTGTTTTGAACAATCCTACCAATTTTCAGCTGGATGGGAATTTTTGTAACCTCGAATGTCTAAATTGACCGGACTATAAGGCGAATATGCCCTTGTTAAAGTAAGGGAAATTCGGCAGGGAAGTAGTAACGGCCACCGGGTGAAGTGTAAGATGCTGGTAAGGCATTATAACGTGCACCTATTTCTTACGGGAAAATTACGGAAAATCGTATGTTTTATAAAACTAAAGAAGTAAGTAAAATCGTCCAAAGGTTTTTCTTTTTTTTTGTTGTTATTGCATTGTAAGATCCGATTGTTTAATGTAAAATAAACTCGCGTTGTTTGTTCAATTGATAGGCGCCATAATTGTACTAAAATTTTCCATCTATGCGTTTTCTCTAATTTTAAACAAATTAAGTTGATCTGTTAATGATTCTATGCATGTACATATGCATTTATATACGAGTAATTGGGTGCATACATAGGCATATATTTTTTGTTTGTAATCTTTTTTTTTTAATTAGGCTTATAATATTTTATTCATTTGTTTGTATGTACATATGTATGTATGTATGTACAAGTATGCTTTCCCTAGACTTATAGTAAAAATCTCATCCGATTTACTTGGGTGCGTATACGTAGTGGGAAATGGTTTTACCATAGTTTTAATAAGATTTGTAACGATTATTCCAGTAAACGGAAAAGGTTTAAATAATAATAGAACGTGGCAATTATTTCGACAGCACTGAATTTAGAATGGTTATTATGCTAAAGCAGTTAGCCTACCGTAAAGAAAAAACTTTAACCGCATATTTTCTAAAAAATATATATCGTATGTATATATACATGCAAGTACATATAAGTACGTAATAAATACTAAACAGATTACCGAGTTGTACCCGTTAAATTTATATTTCATATTTCTTGTTTTCGCTTACACATATTAACTACTTACATATATTATTAAAAAATTTTGCTATGTTAAACTCGCTGATTTGAGCTTAACAAAGTTTTCCCAACATTTTTTTATTTTACGTATTTGCAAATATATAACTCGTTTGTCTTCAATTGATTTAGTTACCAAGCATTGCCGCAGAAAAAACATGCTTTTTGCGTTTATTTAATTCTGGCCAGTAAATATTTGTCTGACATCAGTTTAATAAGATTTTATATAAGGAAGGATTAAAATTTTGAGTGTTTTTAATACCAAGCTTGGGATTAAGAATGTCCAACAACTTTCGCTTTCGCTTTTGATGTTTACATATTTCTTTGCCGCAAATCGTTACATGTACAGTGAAATCTCTCAGAGCAGATATCGCAACAGTATAGAATTTTTGTCCGCCACAGGCAGGCTTCCGGGATAGGCGCGTTGATTCCAATCTGGTTCTAACAACAATTTTATTTATAACCATTTATTTTCGAATTTGAACTTTCTATTTCAAGAAAGTGTACACTTTCTTTGGTGTTCACTACACTTGTATTCGCAATTTGTTGATTTTGTCACCACCTACAAAGAAAGCAAGCAATCGTTCCCACGACAGTCGGGTCTACGTAAACGGAACGACCCTGATTTATATTTGGCCAAGCACTGTCACTCCAGCAACATTCCCCAAAAACTCTTTGGAGAACTTATATGCTGCTACAACAACAACAAAAGCAAGCAATCCTTGAGTATTCGAATCATGGGCTTGTTCGAGTTGCAATATCAACCGTAGTGTTCCGCGAATTGTCAAAGTATCACGTTCGGTGTGAATTTCTAGCAACGTTTTGTCGATTGGGAAGTTGCAAGAGTCTTGCAAATTTTGCTGTTTTTATTACGTGCATCGAACAGGCCGCATTTTTTTTATTATTCATTGAATCCACGATTGAGAGAATACAAAGGTTGCGCCGATCTCGGACCGCTATTCCTCTCTTAACGAATTTGACAGAATCGTTGTTTGCATGACGTCACACTGGTGCAACTTGTTTACGTTTTCCTTGCAACATTTTTTCTTCATCTTCCATTCTTGCTCACGTTTTGGCATTTCTCTCTCGCAATTGCACCAGTGTGACGTCACACAAAAGTTATTCTCAAAAATCCTCTCTGATCGGCGCAATCTTGTATTCTATCATTCTTGCATTGAATCTGCGCGTATTTTTTTGTCACGCTCTTTACAAAATATACGCAACAATTATTGTTTAAGGGAAAGCAAATGGTAAATTAGCCTAAAGCATTGACAGATGGCAAAGTTGATCCGGATTAACGGACCTGATCAAAATTGTACCCAACACGGCAATAATGCGGATTAAGCGAGCTGTGAGGTCGTGGAATCGAATCCAACAGCCAGCAAACATTTGTTTACATTTTGTTTGCTCCCTCAATCATTACATTTATTTGTTTAATGTAATTATAGTTGGTGTTGTTATTTTTAATCAAAACTTAAGTCTAAAAAATTAGATTAACGTGAAATAATTATATGAAATAATAAAAACATGAAAATGAAATAATCAGCCCTATTATGCATTTCGATTACGTTCCCGCATTTCACTCCGCAAAAATCGCAATTTGGTATTCTGAGTTAAGGCGGATTCACCGTTCGTGTCCGGACACTTTTTATACCCGAGCGCACTTGTGCACAAGGGTATTATAACTTTGTTCACATAACGGTTGTTTGTAACAGGCAAAACGAATCGAGATAGATATAGACAAATGTATACATAAATGATCAGAATGAAAA